>NC_056735.1:459876634-460104134 GCF_019279795.1 Protopterus annectens
AATGGAAATGTACCTGTCTTCACCCTACCTAATCATTCCAAGTATATGCCCCAGGGGGTTCTCTCTCAGGTTCCTAAGCTCTCTATAATCTCCCATAGCTATTTTCCTATGAGTGTATCTAAGCTCTCTGCATCACTTATAGCTACTTATCACATGACTCAGCTTTGTAAATATTGTAAATAGTTTCTTACTTTAAAAGTGTGCATGTAAAGTGTATCCACATTTACTTAAATGTATGTATGTAAAATGTTTCCACACCTAATGCATACGAGTGTTTGCTCATATGAAACTGTATAACTCATAAAACCACCCACAATGAATTTTGTTGACTATGCGTGACACTGAATGTACTTATTTGTAACTGTACTATATATAATGTATGTTTTACACTTTTGTATCTTTGTATCTAAACTGTATAATGTATCTTGGAGCTTTTCTCCCTGGACCTCCACTGAAAATGGGTCATTTGGGCCCAGTGAACTTCCCCAGTAATCAAACTGGAAATAAAATAAATAACACAAATCCTGTTAATCTAGCAACTTTGTAAATTTGTCTCTGGTTTTGGGCCTTTCTCCCCAACATTATAACAGGCTTTGTCTGGATTTCTTGTGCTAAGAGATTGAGACGTAGGTGTGTGTGTGTGTGTGTGTGTGTGTGTGTGTGTGTGTGTGTGTGTGTGTGTGTGTGTGTGTGTGTGTGTGTGTGTGTGTGTGTGTGTGTGTATAAGAGGAAGGTATCAGACCCCTCAGCTATCCAGGTTTTTGCAGAATGTCCAGATTTTTGTCCTGTATTCCTCCTAAAAAGGATATAAGTTGCTAAATAATAACAGACATTTGAGTTTTAGACATCATATCCTTTAGAAAAATGCAAACACAAATCCTTTTATTTAGCATTTTTTAAGTTTATGTGGGCAATATTTATCTGTCCCTGTTTATTTTAGGCTTTGTCCAGATTTTTTTCACTAAGAGGTTGAGGTGCATGTGTGACATAAAGTGAACTACCTTATTTAGAGTTAGCAGGTGGAATTTATTTTCCAAGTTAATTTTCAAGGAATTGTGAGCTTCAAGGGAAGAGAAGTTTACTGTTGCTCATGCTAAGTCTGCTTAAAATGTGCAACTGTTTTGTTTAGCAAATGATATCACTAGTGTGGTATAGAATTTTAAAGCAGTATTAGTAGCACAGCAGGTAGCATATTTGCATCTTGATGCAGAGGGCTGCATGTTCTACCTCCACAGCATGTAGATTTGTATTTTAAGGGGGTGGGGTGCTGCATTCCTGAGTATGTCCTCCACTGGATGAGATGTCTAGTAACTATGAACCTGTTTCTCAGCTTGTCACCAATTCTCTATTGCAATATACCAGCTTGCCATTTTTTTAATGTAACAAAGGCAGGTTATTCTTCAAGGGCAGCAGGTGCTGCTTTTGTAGATGAAACACTGAAATATAAAGTTGGTTTCTAGCGACAATCTTGTGTAGGCTGCCAGCTTAGCTAGATAGAATTTTGTAAATAATTCTATGTCATTTGTAAATATTAATATAATCCACAGGCTTGGTTTACAAATGTAAAGAGAACTATATGTTATGATGAAACTATATGTTGTACTGAGCTTCAAAAATGTAACCACAGTGCACTCGACTGAAAAGAAAGCTGATAAGTCAAACAATGTATGACTGTTTGAGCTCAAGCTCGGAGACAGGATGTCTGGGCCAGGAAATTCTTTCTATTGTCGTGATTTAATAGATAATTACTAAAGTTTTACATGTATAATGTGTTTTATTGCTGTGGCTTCCTGGCCAGGTGCAGCTTACTAAGAAATGTACATTTTGAGTTTCTGTGAGCCTGGGAAACTAAATCAGAACTGTTAAGAATGATGCAATCTGAAATGACTCAGATGTACTGTGTTATCAATTTAAGACTTTCCAGGAGAAAAAGAGAGGCCATTTTGGATTTTGTCTGAACCTGAACACACCAACTCACCAGCACTCTGCCTTTGCTCTGTAAGCAAGATATTTATTTAGAACAGTGACTTCTCTTAGCAATAGATAGAAATAGCCTGATTAGTCTAGCTGTTTTCTATATTTATGTCAGACTATTCTACAGTATTATTTTAAAGCATTTGCCTTTGATTTGTGAGCTCTGTAATGTCATTGTGTTGAAGTAATAAGCTTTGTATTGTGTTTTTATTATTTATTAGTAAATATTTTAAACCTTTCAACTGTGGCTGTTTTGTGTAGAGATAATTTAAGCTATAGAGTAAAACAATCAATCAACGTTTCATAGAGCTCTGAGCCTACCTTATAATTTACACTTTGATGGTATAAAAACATTATTAACCACAACAGGAACATTTTTAGGGGTGATGATAAGTACCTCGAAAAAATTGGGCACAATCCTGTCGTGGTATATAAAAAAGATTTGTGCTTTAACTCTATCCTTGAGAGATGTAGGAGAGGACCACAGGGTGGGTGTATGAGTAAGTGCACAGTGGTGCAGTGGTTAACATTGTCACCTCACAGCAAGAGGTTCTCCGGTTCGATTCTCAGCTGGGGTGCCTTCTGTGTGGAGTTTGCAT
Source organism: Protopterus annectens (assembly GCF_019279795.1). NCBI lineage: Eukaryota > Metazoa > Chordata > Ceratodontiformes > Protopteridae > Protopterus > Protopterus annectens. The sequence goes on from NC_056735.1 coordinate 459,879,208, forward strand.
GTTCTCCCTGTGTTCGCGTGGGTTTCCTCGGGTTACTCGGGTTTCCTCCCACATTCCAAAGACATGCTTTTGGTGAATTTCTCCTGAAAACAGGCTCTGTGGAACCTAGTCGGACATTCCCGGTCAACAAAATGATAAATAAATAAATAAATAAATAAATAAATAAAGTGTGGCCACTGCAACCAATGTAAATATATTAAGGAAGGTAAGGAGGTATCAATTCCTAAGTGGGAGAACAGTAATTTAAGACATAGATTAAATTGTCAGTGTACAAATGTAGTATATATAGTTTTGTGTCAAAAGTGTACCTCATTTTATATAGGCAAGACTAAAAATAAATTCAAGACCAGGATTTATCAACATTAGTATGACATTCAAAAACTGGATGACAAGAATGCACTAGTTAAGCACATTATCAAGTTTCCTACACATTCATTTAAATATTCTCGTACTGAAAAAGTTAGTTTTGACCAAAGGGGAGGGTCACATGAAATTTTATTAGAATATAAAGAATTAATTTGGCAGCTTAGAAGCAATGCCACTGTACCTCCAGGGTTAAATTAGCCCATATCTATTAATAGTATTCTCATACTTAAAGCTGAATTTACTTTTTCATAACTGAGTCTTTTCGACAAGTTCTACCATCAAGTGAGAGAGAAAAAATGAGGCAGAAATGTATTGAATATATAGCTTATTTTTATATTATTTGTGTGTTTTAATTAGAAGACAAGGTGTTTGAAATATTGTATTTTTACTGTTTTTGTATGTATTATTTTAAGGACTAATTGGGGGGGAGGGTGTTTTATGTCATGTGACTTATTTTTACTTATATAAACTATGATTTGTTTTAACTGAGTGTTCTGATGAAGTTAGACACTTGTCTTATGAAAGCGCTTGACAGTTAATAAACTGGTGTGTGGTGCATGTTCTCATCTCTTTTTTTGTTTTATTCTTAATCTTTTGTGTTTGGTTAAGCTCTAGAGTACTTGCATGTATTTGGTGATACTGTATAAGCCACTCCAGTAGTCTTAGCCCTAGGTTACACTTACTATTTGGATAATAATAACATTACACAGTAGAATTGGACACTCTTTGGTAAGGGCCTGTATAATAGCTGATAAGAGTAATTGGTGGCAGTGGATTACTATCTTATAGCCTGGACAGAAAGGGGCAAAGCTGGCAAACTTGTGCCAGCCTTCACCAGGAGTGTCTGTGTGTTTGTATAAAACTCAAATCTTAAAATATGTGTGTGTCAGCTACTTGGGCAGGGACACAATGCACTGGTTGGACAAAGAGGGTACTGGAGGTTTTGGCTTCACTACTTGGCTGGGACCTGGACCCTAAAGTATTGCCAGTGGAGAGTCTTATTGGGGATGTGGAGGGAAAGGGAGAAACCAGTCCTGAACTGACTGTGATCTTTGTGTGCTCTTAAGGGAAATTGTACTTTACTGTGTGTGTACTTGTTATCCTTCCCAATGTGCATGCCCCTCACTGGTGCTAGTGGTGAGGATTGAGGCTCCTTGATTACTGGGCCAGTGCACAGGCATCACAAACCTCTTTATTAGTTTCAGATCTCTTTAATGTAGAATTATTCAGATGACTTTTACTTCTGTAGAGATTGTGCATATTGACTGATACTGGTGGATTGTAATGACAGACGTTTGAGTGGCCTTTTACGGTTGAAATGTTCTGAATTGGGCAGCTTGTCATGATTGGTAAATATGTTTTGTTTCATTGCTTACTGGAAAATATTCAAAACTATAAATTTAAAACCCACTCTAACAAGTGGTGCTGTGTTGTACAAGGGATATAATTCATTTATTATAGATTATAATTAATGCAATCAGGAAGGTGAATCAAAGAACTTTTGCATGGTTCTAAAAATGTGTGCAAGGGGCCTATGATTTGAAAACAGCCCAAAGGTAGACTTAACCTGCCACTGACCAGATGCATTTTCTTTGAATGTGGGTTTCAATGCTGTTTCAGTATATGTGAGTTTCAAAGGTAGAGAAGTTTTAATGCTAAATCTGTTTCCATTGTAAGACTTTTGCTTTGTTTATGTTTAGCAAATGTCTATCAGTGTTTGTGGTATCATATTTGAAATAAAAGTGGTAAATTAAATCCAAATATCTGTAATCATTGTAGAAGTAAAGCATAAAATAGCATGCACACTCAAGTTTTGAACAGTGTTTATGGCAGCTGGGGAGAAATAGCCAAGTAATGGGACACTGGAATGGCTGCAGGGGGAGAGGGTTGCATGGGGCAGCACTGCATGGGGGAACTCTGGGTTTGCACCACCCTGCAAAAAATCCTGTGGGCTTCCCTGCACCCTCTCCCACATCAATTACATTTATACCTAGCCTAACTCCACCCACCCACACATCTCAACCAATCATACTCTCTAGTTCATCTGATCACCTCCCACAAACTCTTGACCCTTCTACTATACTCATATATTCTACACTCCTATTTATCCTCTTTTCTATCTGGCAATTTATTTTAACCATTACCATTCAAAATCCTCTTCCAGCCTACTCCTTCAGTACTTGCTCCCACCTCCCACAAACCCATTATTCAGCTATCCAGATACTCTAACTCTGTCCTACCACTCTAACTCATCCCACACTCACTTCTTTACAACAGTATTACACCTGTATCCCTTACAGATATCACCACTATATTACTAATCCTCTAACAAACTTCTCTCCTACTCACAATAACTCACCTACTCACAATAACTCAGCCTGCCACAATGTCTCTCATCTTTAATACTATTCTAATTACTCTCTCGCTCTATAACTCTATCTACTCTCACAACTAACATCGCATCAAACAACCCATATCCTTTTCAAACCTACTTGCACAACATCCACACACACAATCTCTCACCAGCTACCCCACAGTAGGCTAGTTTATATGCAACAGACTTAATTCTACAAGCTAAACTAAAAATCCTCCCCCTTCTACACATCCATATAACTAACTCTGACCTAAACAGCCACCACAAAACTAAAAAGCTGCTGCAACCTGTAAATCCACCCACCCATTATAACCTACTAATATGTGGTGACATACATCCAAACCCAGGCCCATTCCCTACCTCCTACAACCAGCCCAACTCCATAAAATCCCTAAATTTCACTACCATCAATTTACAAAGCATAAGAACAAAATCCCACACCTTCATGCATGGATATGCCAAAATGAACACGACTTCACTGCCATTACAGACATTTGGCTTAAACCATATATCAAAGATGCAGAATTCCTACCCCCTAACTATAATTGTCTTAGAACTGTCAAACCACAGAGAAAAGGTGGAGACGTTGCCTTGATATACCCAAATGCCTTCACTGTAGTTCCATATACTAAACTCATTCCACAATTCCCCACAGCAGAGCTGCTAGTAGCCTTCCTAAAACTGAATAACTGTAACAACCGCCTCTGCATCATGGTCTTATACATGCCCCAGGCAATAATATACCCATACTAGTAGATATTCTTGCCTGGTCATCAAACAGTATTATAAAATAAACTATCATCTTAGGGGACGTTAACATTAATTGGCTATATATCACTAACCAGGACCCCCCACCAACATTAACTTCTATAACTATACCCAGCTGATCACTGATATAACAAGATCCCAGCAATAAAAATGACTGGGGCTCAATCCTGGATTGGGTACTAGTTTCTGTCCCTAATAAAATTTCCACCTCTGGCACACTACCAAATAGTATTAGTGACCACTTACCAGCCTTTATAATATGTAAAATCACCTCAGCTGTAAGTAGTCACCAACTTAAATAAACCAGAATCTTATTTCATTTCTCACCTGACACCTTTAATTTTACAAAGTATCAGTTGGATCCACAATGAAACAAACTAGTAAAAAACACAAGCAGCACTCAAGGCAGGTCTTCCTGATGTAGCTATAACGCTGTTAATGATACTGTGACAAGCGGACAAAGTCTTAAATATAAATCTTTACTTAAATACTGAAATACTTAAACAGAACAAATGCAAACTCTTAGACTTGACTTGAAGCGCTTTTCGCCTGCACTAAAACTTTTGATGAAGTTTGCTTTAGTGCAGACGAAAAGCGCTTCAAGTCAAGTCTAAGAGTTTGTATTTGCTCTGTTTAAGTATTTCAGTATTTAAGTAAGGATTTATATTTAAGACTTTGTCCGCTTGTCAAAGTATCAGTTGGTTAGCATTAAAATCTCTCCCTCTTGATGATGCAGTTGAATTATTCAATATACCATTTCTTAAGATCTTAAATAGTTTAGTCCTACCCCTACTAAAAATAATCAAGACTAATCATGCCAGCTGGCTCACCAAACCCACAAAGCAAATCATGTCCACTAGAGATAAAGCTTGTAAAGTCTGGCAAAAATATAAAAATCCTTCTGACCTCACTCTATACAAACAGCTACAGAATCATGCAAAATGACTAGTCATTAAAAATAAAAAAGAACACTTCCATAATCTCCAGGACCAGCATAAACTAAACCCAAAGAAATTCTGGGGAGCAATAAATTCTCTACTTCACCCAGGCTCTAACAACAGCCCATGCCTACACCCTGATAAAACACTCTCCGAGATAGCCTCTCTCTTTAACTCATACTTTGACACCATAGCTAAGCTCACCAACTCCCTCCCACCTACTAGCCCCAACTCACCTAACCATCCATCATCATATTCCCCACCTTCCTCTGTACGTAGCTTTTCTTTCTCACCAATGCCTACCTCCACTTTAAAAAAAACTCCTTCAAAAACTCAAACTTTGCACTAATGCTCCAGACAACTTACCTGCAGAATTCTTACAACTATTTGCAAGTTCCATTGCTTACCCCATCAGCATACTCCTTAATAGATCAATTCAGGAATCCCTTATACCACATATCTGGAAAAAAGCATATGTTCTTCCACTTCATAAAGGCGGCAATAACTCTGAGATGTCCAACTTCTGACCCATTGCTATTCTCTCCCCGATCTTTAAAATATTAGAAAAAATGTGTTCATACCCAGCTTCTTAACCATTTAGTTAAAAATCAGCTTCTTTCCTCTACCCAACTACCCAACATGGCTTAAGGCCAGGTCACAGTACTAACACAGTTCTGATCTCCTTTATGGACACAGTAAATAGGGCTTGTGATGCCGGCTTCATGGTCTCCTCACTTTTCCTCGACCACTCGAAAGCCTTTGATACAGTATCCCATCCTCTTCTGTTCACCAAACTCTCCAATTTAGGTACCTCGCCCCCAACCCTAAGCTGGTTCTCAAACGATCTCACTGGTAGACAACAATCTACAAAATGCTAGCAATCCTACTCACCCTTCCTCAACATAACCACAGAAGTACCCCAAGGATCCATATTGGGCCCCTTCTATTTAGTATATTCATTAACAACTTCCATAACACTCTTACTCAGGGCACCATGATCCAATATGCAGATGATTCTACAATCATCTGCACTGCCAAATCCACTTCTGAGCTACAACTACTAACCCAAGAAGCTTTTACATCTACTGAAACTTAGATGTCAAATAACCATCTCTCTAAACCCCAATAAAACTAAACTCCTATTATTCACCCCAAAAAAACTACCCCCTCAACAAGAATGAATTCTCTGTCCACTCCCAGAACAATACTATCATAGAATTTCTTTCTAGCACCAAACTGTTAGGTGTCATCATTGACAAAAACCTAACATTCTACCTCCATATCCACAGCAACATCAAAAAAAAAACACATAAAAAATGAGAACCCTGTACAGGCATAACTATTTCCTTAACCTCACTACAAAAAAGGCTCTAGCCTCATCCTTTCTACTACCATCTCTATTGTATGGTGCCCTTGTCCTTATCAATATCCAATCTTCTCTAAAAAACAAACTTGACTGATGTTATAATAAAGTTGCCAAATTTGCAACAAATGCAAAATTCTCAGCACACCACTTTTCATCTCTACAGCAACTAAATTGGCTTGAACTACCACATTATCTCAACTACCTACATTTAACTACTGCACATAAAATCATATATAAACCATCAAATTGCCCTTCTCTTTCCTCCTTACTGTCTTTGTATCACCCAAACAGACATCTAAGATCTGAAAACACAATACTGCTCAAAGTAGAAAAACCCAGTCTCTCAGATGGTCAAATGCTCTATTCTTTTACTGACTCTAAACTATGGAACACCCTTCCATCTTCAATCACTTCGATCTGTAATCCTGCTCTCTTTAAGAAGTCCTGTAGACAACATCTCTCCTCTGGCTATGCTCATGCCCTAACGACTCTCTCTAAACACTGTTCCTCCTACTTTAACACACTTCTGTTCGGCTTGGTTATGCACCAATTAACTATCTATGCAAATGAACCCCACTTACTGTACCTGTTCTTTAGTCCATCTTACACTGTCTTCTGTCTATTTCTCACTTTCATAACTAACCACTTGAGCCATTACTCAGTCTAAACAACATCATCTGCTCATGCTTCAAACCTCTAACAGTTAACCCTCAGCAATGTATAATCTCTAAACTGACTTTGTATTTGCATAACCTCCTTCTACAATGTTAATTACTTTACATAATGTAAGCAGGTATTATGTATGCACCTTTCTGCTCATACTATGTCCAAACTTGTTATTGTATAATACCTGTTAGCTCTGGTATGTATTTGTATTTGTATCTGACTTGTAAATTGTTTATGGAGCTTTTCTTCCCGGACCTCTACTGAAAATGGGCTCACCTAGGCCCAGGGGACCTTCCTGGTAAACACATGCAATAAATAAATAAAAAAATAAGTTAGCATCATCAACATCATCAACCCCCCTTTTCCCCATTTTTCTACACAGGGTGTGGGTGTTGTATTAACTGTTGCCATCTCTCTCGATTCAGTCCCTCACTCTGCCTTCTACAACAGTCATGCCTGACTGTCACAGAGTTTCTGCCAAACAATCCATCCATCTCTTTCCTGGATACCCTTGTTTCCTCTTACCTTCTTCTTGTCTGTCCCAAATATTCTTCACCAGATTGCCTTCTGATTTCCTGCACGTGTGGCTGAACCACTGTAATCAGTTCTCTTTGATCTTTTCTGCAAATGGAGCTACTTTGGCTTCTGCTCTTATATCCTCATTTCTTTGTCTGTCCCACAGAGTACATCCCACCACCCTTCTCAAGCACTTCATTTCCATCTCCTCTAGCTTTCTCGCCTGCTCTGCCTTTACTGCCCAGGTTCCTGTAAAATACAATAGTACTGGTCACATCACTGTTTTGTACTCCTTACTTTTCAGCTTCTTTGGCATCCTTATGTCATATTATACATCTGACACTCTATGCCAGTTGGCTGCAGCCCCTCTGACTCTAGCTTTGACCTCTTTATTCAGACTTCCCTTCATGTCAACCACACCCCTCAGTTACTTGAAGCTATTAAGATGTTAGACTATCTTCCCTTCTATCTCATTTGTCACCCTCTTCTGATTTCCCCCACTTGCTGCCATTACCACTGTCTTATTTGTACTGTTTCACTCCATGTGCCTTCAGTTTTGCATTCCATTCCCCTATCCTTTGCTGAAGTTCTTGCTCAGTCTGCCTGTAATACCACATTGTCAACCTACAGCAATTTTGTTGATCTGTCCCCTCTAACCTGTTTATTAATGTAGTCCATCACCAGTATGAACAGCAGTGGGCTCAGAGCTGAACCCTGGTGCATGCTCACTCCCACTGGGATCTGATCTGTAAGACCAAATACTGTTTGTGCTTGAGTTATTGGATCCTTGTACATAGCCTACACTAATTCTACCAGTGCTTCTGGGACTGCGAACCACCACAGCACTGCCAAAATCAGCTTACTTTGGACCTTCTTGTATGCTTTCTCCAAGACTGGGAATGCCGAGTTAGACTCTTTCCTAGGTTCTCTACGTTCCTCTGAACTATATGTCTCACTGCAAACACTGGGTCAGTTGTGCTCCATCCTGATCTGAACCCAAAATGCTCTTCAACCATTTTACTTTCTACTGCTCTGCTTATCCATTTATCGATCACCCTCTCCAGAACTTTCATGCAGAGTGACAGGAGTTTGATACCTCTGTAATGTCCACAGTTGTGGATGTCCCCTTTCTTCTTGTATACAGGCACTAGTATGCTTATTCTCCAGTTATCTGAGAAACTCCTTTTCCCCACACTGCTACAAGTACTCTCAGGAACATTTCTCCCCTATCTCACCCAGCATCTTTATTACAAGTGCTGTGACTTCATCTGAGCCTGCTACTTTCCATGACGTCATTTTCCTTAGTGCTGTAGTTACTTCTTCTAGGGCAGCTCCTCTTCTCTCATTGTAGCTTCCATTATGTCTGGCCTCTTGCCCCTAAAAGTCAGTTTATATAAAGAATTTCACACAAATACATTATTGTCCTCTTCTAACCATAAAATCAGATCCTGCAGTGATATCTTTAAGTTTTCTACTGCTAAACATACTGTGAATTCTAACCCCATTCCTTCTGACAAGGGTGGAGAAGTTATTGACAGATTTGCTACCTTAGCTTTCTGATTTTTGAACTTTCAGGCTTGCATGTTATTTTTTATACTGGCATCTTTTGAGAACATATGAAAGTTATTTAACTTATTTATTTATCTTTGTTTACTGGGAAAGTCAGTGTGGGTAAGGCCCATTTTCAGTGGAGGCCTAGGGAGATAAACTTCAGCAAGTGACATTTATATTTCAGTTTCACCACATATGACAAAGAAGAAGTGCTTTAACAGTAGTAAAACTTGCAGTGTACAGAAGTAACAATGCTAGAAGTACATTTCAGTAAAGTTCAACACATGGTACATCTCAGTTTACAGTGTATAAAGTACATTGTGTCACATACAAAAGTATGTATGACAATCATTCAGATGGGCAATCCATCCTGACAGGAAAGGGGGTTGAGAAACTTGTCAAATACATATCAAATGAAGTATGGGGTTTGATGCAAGGAAAATAGGAAAATGGGGTAAGTGGGGAGAGAAAGAAATGATATTGTGCAAGAGTTAGAGAAATATGCAGTATGATGTAAGCAAATAGAGAAAAGGTTTAGTGTGGAGAGAAAGAAAAGATTTTGCATAGAAGTTGTCATTACAGAGGATGATGTCTAGGTGTAGTGCAAATAAAGGCTAGTTATTGATGGTGAAGTAGGTGGAATATGAGTGAGTAATAGAATGTGCTAGACAGGTGTGTGGTTAGACTGAAGAGTTAATGTGAAGAAATGGCTGAAGTATTTCAGCTAAGTAAGAGAACATGAAGGATAGGTTGGTAGAACAGTATGAACTGAAGGTGAGGGAAGCCTCACCTAGGTGAGGACCATGGGCATAACCACATCTGGATGAGATGTTGTTTAAGCAAAGGCTTAAACTGCAGAGTTTTTCAATCCTTTTAAGTTTGATTAAGGTGGCGTTCCAACTTTTAAAGAAGTAGTGAGAGCACATTCAGTCTCCGGTTGAGTGGTTTGACTTATTTATAATAAGAAAGAATTTTTCACTTGGACATAGGATCCTAATAGAAGAGCAGGGCTGTATAGCATCTTTTCCTGCTGGATATTTGTTCTGCAGACTGAGTAAGATTATTTGTCATAATTAGCTGTAGTTCAAGCCAATTTAATCGCCTTTCGGCCTGACAATGAAGATCTATATGTAAGTTTGGTGGCAAATATAGGTACATTCTTGTAGCAAAGGCAGAGTTTGGCTTTCTGTGTGACATTTAAGTTTATGAGGGTAGGGACATATGTGAGTAATGAAAGTACATAGACTGAGGCTCATGTTTTCCTTGTAGATTCAATACAGGTATTGTTAGGTCCTATAAAGGTACCTGAGTTTATGTTGTGTCTTTTTAATAATTTGACATATGTAGTAGTCAAATTTGAAGTAAACTGCTAGCCTTCCTAATTCTGCTAATAAAACGTTTTAAATTTCCCTAATTGTTTCTTTTTCTCATGTAACCACGTGCTGTTTAAAGTTTTCTTCTGGTTCTTCTGGTGATCTTTCACAGCTGCTGCTACTGGTTCAGGTATGAGAAGATTTGCTTGGTTATGTTATCATAATTTACCAGAAGATGTTAAAGCTGAGATTTTGAATTCTCCCCTGGAAATACATGTACTATTTGGGCCCTTTGCTGCTGAGTTCCATAAAAATTTTGATGAGCGAGGGAAATTGATCCAAGGGGTTGCTCTCCTTTTTGAAGTTTAGAAAAACTTTTCCTTCCTTTTCATGATCCTCTTTCCGGAAACAGTATAGGGAATCTCAGCAAAGTTTTAATAAGAAATTTTCAAAAATCAGTGGCAAGGAGGCTCAAAGAAAAAAAAATGGGAGCCTCCTATAATCAAAGACTGTCCAAAAGTTGGAATGAATTCCTCTTCTAGCCAATGCTCTTCACATTCTGGAAAGCCTTCAAAATCTGTAACCATTCAAAATGTCAGGAAGCTTCAGTACTTCCTGAAATATGGGGATTAAATAGTCAAAAAAAAATCAAGCTTGCAATAAATCAAGTCCAAGATGGCCATTTGTCAGAGTATTCCCTTTTGGTGTGGGGGGCTTGCCATCCACATCAAGGATGAGGGTGGGGCAAACCCTGCAAAAAAAGCACATTTAAAGAAGGGTGATGTTCGATATCTGTTCTCCTGTTTTTCAAGTCTTTTTGTTGTGTGTGTGTGTGTGTGTGTGTGTGTGTGTGTGTGTGTGTGTGTGTGTGTGTGTGTCCGCACTCGGTATCACAACTAATGGCATTTGAATAGGGAACCCTTCAAATCTCTCCCTCAGTCAAGGCCTCCATTTTCCACAATGGCATTAGATTATCTCACACTATAAGGTTCTAAAAATTATATAACGGGGGTGCAGATGGCACTGGGAATCCCTTACCCATTTTCAGGGGTTCCTCCATATCCTGCATACCAGACATTCTTATTTCCTCCTATTTTAAAGCAAATGTTGGCTCAGGCGTGATCTATCTTGAGCCCTCATCTCAGAAAGGCAATCATTTTTATTCAGGGTTTTTTCTGGTATTAAAAAGAGGGAAGATTCATGAAGGCAATTAATCTAACAACGAAATCAATATCTTTCCAAAAATTAATGTATACTCAACTTATGATTTTTGGCAATGCCTATTATTATACACACCAGATTGCACAAGTTTAATTTAAAACTCTCCAATCTGTCCATATTGTTCGTTAAAACTGCAACTCAAAAGATGGGATATCAATAAATATTGTATATGTTTTTGGGATTGAACTAGATAGGATAGTTAGAAAGTATTAATATTTTTTGTTTTGTTTAAGTTTGTATGGAAAATACTAAAACAATAAAGATTTATTATTGAAAAAAGAGGGAAGATGAAGACAATTCCTATACCCCTTCTTTCTCATTCTGTTTCTTGAGATTCCAAAATTCAAAATGTTAACCCTCCAAGCCCTCAAACCTGTCATACCCTCCTGCAGCTTCATGGTAACTTTTGACCTAAAAGATTTTTATCATCACATTCCAGTTTGCAAGGACTTCAGGCTTTTTAAAGATTCTGTTTGTCTGACTCAACTTATCAGTTCTCTGTCTTATGATTTTTTATGTCTATTTACATAGCGTTTGGCTCCAGTAACTACTCACTACAAGGTTCCAGAGATTCATGTCTTTACATATTGTGATGATTTCCTATATTTGCAGACACTTTTTCCAGTTGTCATGATTCCTTGACATAGGTCATAAAACTCCTGGTCATGGCATTTACTCTCATACCCACCTATAACCAATGTCCCCAAATTCAAGGATTTGAAAAAGGTGGACCTTATACGATTATATGATAAAATTTCTAAATTTAAATATGGTGTCACCATTGTTGACCCTGACATAGAAGCTAACTTCACTACAAATTTTTTTGCTCACTTAGACAAATGCATAGTTTGGGCAGTCCCAGCTAGAGCTAAATACAATGGGATATCTAGAAACAGCTCTCTCTTGGTGGCCGTCTAACATGAATGAACTTTATAACAACCCCCCCCCCTAAACTGTACAGTAAGGCTAGAACTCTGCAGAATTTGTCCAGTATAGAAAATGCCACCAAGAATCTGAAAAGCAATATAAGGACAAGTAAAGCAGCCCACGGACGAATATTAGCTTCTTAAGTGAAAGATTACTACACGTCCCACTTTAACTGCATTAGAAAACCACAAAAATAACAATCAGCACAGCCCTGAACTTAACCTTAATGGGCTGTTACTCTGACCCAAATGACTTTGCAATGACATCACAAAGATACCAGCAAACGTATTTACCACAAACTTTTCCCCCAATGCCCCTATTCAGACACCTCATCCTAGAATCCCTTATACCCCCATCATCACTAAAGAACACATTCTTATGGTGTTATCAAAAAACAAAAAACTTTATCCCTGAGACCTGACAACATTCCTGAGTGCTTAACAAATAGCATTACAGAAGCTCTTGATGAACCTCTCCTTAAATCATTTAACCTAAGCAGAGGCAAAGGCTATGTAACTGAATCCTGGCACACTGCTCTAGTGATACTCCTTCATAAGGGTGACCCTTCTACAGAACCTAGAAATTACAGACCAGTCAACCTTACAGATCTCATCTGTAAAGTTATGGGGTGTATCATAACTGATCTCATCAACTGTCATTCCAGAAATCTCATTAGATTTGATCCCGAACCATTTGGTTTCATCAAAGGGAAATCACAGCTGCTTAGTCTTGTTAACTTCTTTGAGAGGGTCACAGAGGCTGTCAGCAGTGGTCATATAGTGCACACAGCTTATTTCAATCTGACCAAAGCATTCAGTACCATACCCCATGCTGGTATTGTAACCAAACCACCAGCCTTAAACACAGATCCTTTTGTGGTTAGATGAATAGCTACTTGGCTAAAAGACAGAACCCATGTAGTTTAAGTAGAAGTTATATCTTCAGATAGTGCTAAGGTAACATTTTTTCTTTCTCCAGGAAGAAAGACCTTGCAGTTCCTAACTTAAATAAGGTGGAGTTGGGGTGCAGTCCCCCATATTGGGGTGCAAGGGAATTTAGCTACTTGCAAAACTGCTTTTTGATGAATTGACTAATGAATTGTGGTCAACTAGTTTGCTCATTGTGGAACTGGAGTTTTGTAGTTGAACCAACACCATTCCAAAAGGGGATCATAACTCAGGCAGCTTAGAGATAATGCTAATATGATACATTAAACAGATACTTAAATAATGCAGTGCTGATATCTGCAGGCTCTTAAGAAAATGCACTGTTCAGCTTGATAGTATCCTGTGGTCCATGGCCAGATGAGTTGTTGGGTTTGGAAACTTGTATTACCATGAAAGGCTTGTTATAATTTCATCTTGCTTTCTGTAAGCGGCATTGTATCATATCCTCTGAACCCTGTCTCTTTGGAACACTATGAGTATAGCATAATGTGGGGAAAGTCATCTCACATACAGACACAGTCAACCATACAATGTCCACCGACAGTGGTACGAAGTAGGACTTATTCATTACACATTGCCCATCTCACCTGAAAAATAAACTGTCTCTCCATGTCAAAAACTATCATACACAATCCACTTTTGAGAAGTAATTCGACAGCTACCTCGGTATGTGTAAGTAATAACATGGATCCACTCTGATCAAGCTTTTGGATGGCCACTAGACTGTAAACCTTACAAAATCCTGTGATATAGAGGCAGAAGGTTAAGGATCATTAGAGATGCACTAATTAAGAAATGCACAAATAAGCACGTTAAAATGAGGGGTTGATAGCACAATACCAGAAGGCATGCATCTGGAGCAAAGGTCACACATGAAGATTTAAAGACTAGGTACCAAGACATGCGGGACAGTACAAGGGTGGGGCAGGAATGGTTTTCTGTTGAATCTGGACAGTAAGGGAATAGCTATATGCACAGATCAAAGGAGACAAAACAGAGATCAAAAATAACAAGTGGGAATTGTTAAGAGAGAAAGAAGATAATGTGGAAAAAATTAATAAAGAGACAAAATCACCAGGGGGATTGTAAATTGGGAATAAAGGAAATCAAGAGGCAGCAAAGGATAAACAAATTAATACCAAAAGACATGGGGTATTGTTTCAGATGCCTTAGCCAGCTCAAAGTAGGCAATATGCACCATTCTGCTCTCATCTATGGCATCTATGGCCTTGGTGACCTTCTCAAAGAAGTCCACCAGATTGAATAGACTGCTCTTGACAAAAACAAACTGGATTGGATCCAGTGTTTGAAGGCTTTCTATGTCCTTATTAGTCATTTATGTGGTAATTCTTTCCATGGTTTTGCATAAGAGACTAGTCAGACTTATGGGTCTGGAGTCCATGGGGTCCAATGATAGCCTGCCCTTGCGCTGAGAGATGACCAGTGCAGTTCTCCATTTGTGTGGCACAAAGACTATTTGGAGGCTATGATTAAACAGTGACTGCAGTGGTCACAATATTTCCTGTTTAAGGCTATTTAGGAGGCATGCTGGCATATTACTGAGAGCCATTGATGCAGTAGTTTTGGCTTTAGCTGGCATATCTAAGACCAGCTTCCAAGTGACATTTACGAGGGTTACGTTTGATGGTATTTCCTAGGGGCAGCTGGGTGAGTAAAACAGGGGTTAAATTTACTGGCCAGCAGATTTGCTATATCTTCTGGCTTCTGTGCAGGTGACTCCATTTACAATCAGTTCTGCACACTGTTGTGTGCTGTTTTTAAGGTTTTTGACATAGCAAAAGAAAGCCTTGTGGTTGTCCTTTGCCTGGGAGGCTATCTTTCTCTCAAGTTTGGCATTAGTAGATTTAATTTCCCCTCTTAGTTGTTTGTTTAGATTGATGAGAGTGTTTTTATTATGCTGGGCATAAAACTTCCTAATCCTGACTGTGACTTTTTTGTTTTCTTGTACAACCTGTTTATGTTTGGATCCCACCAGGGTGGTTTGTTTTTTGAATTAATTCTGGGCTTATTTCTGGTAGGTACAGCTGTCTATGCAATTATTGACATGATGATACAGGGCTTTTATGAATGAGTTTGGATAGGCAACTGTGTTCTCAGCATTTGGGGGGCTTTTTTCAGGTTATCATTCAGTCATAGGAAGTCTGCCTTAGAATAGTTCCAGAATGTTACGAGGTTAGCCAGGGTCACAGAACTGATTTTTATTATGAAGGAGCCAACTTTGTGGTCTGACCTCACTGGAGAGAACACTACACCAAGGGGAGTACAGGGTTCTCCCATGTTTGTGAGTATGAGCTTGAGTATGATTGCACACCTAGTGGCATATGGACCATCTGGTCCAAGGTGTTTGTGTTTACAATGTATAGGAATCTCTGAGCCTGTAAGTTTGGGGTCATGTAAGTATCCCAGTTTATAGTGGGGTAGTTTAAGTTGCCCATGAATATAGTAGTGGGTTGAATGATGAGAGCCTCTAGTAAATCCAAGTATGAGCTATAGGTTTCTTGAGTCACAGAGGGTGACCTATATCTTGCTAGGATATGATATGGGGAATTTGCCTGTGGCAATATGAACATGGAAAAGTTCATGTGAGTTGTCCTGTTTGATTAAACTTGAGGCGAGTTTGTTGTTGATGTAGAATGGGATAACTCCACATTTTGTCCCTCCTTGTACAGTAGCTGGCCTAAATGTATGAAAAGCATTGTAGCCCTGCATTGCCTGGGTGCTCCCTGCTGCTTTAAACCATGTCTCAGGAACTGTACAGATGGCCACATTCTCCAGAGTGAGGAGAGTCTGGAGGGAATGGAGTTTCTTGTTTTGGCACCTGGCACTGGACAGTAACCCTTTTAGATTCCTTTGAGTTGGTTTTGCTATGATGGAAGATTTGTCAGTTTGTCATGGCTTAAAGGACTATGAGATGAAAACAACATTTTAGCCAATATTTGAAACCTAGAAGTGACAGGTGCAGACCATCCTTGGCAAAGCAATGAGATCTGTTGACCTTACCCTCCCATGCTGACCAATATTGTACCCACTCAGAATGACACTAGAAACTAAGCTGTTTACTGGAGTCAGTCATCTTTTGTTCATATTACGGCATTGTCCTTGGTGAAGGTAGAATGCTGCTCAGAGCTAGGCACATAGCCTGTGACACATAGTCCAAGATCTTCATAATTTTTTATTTATGTAGTCTGAGGTCATTTACACCCACATGGTCTATAACTGAGTCATACTGGTACTTGTAGCCTAATGACTTGAGTGTGTGTGGGTGATTTGGTAGGTTGTGGCCCCTGACAGAGAACTGACTTTGATTTTTCTTTATTCAGCCTGATTAGCAAGACATCTGTATGTCACACAATGGAGTTTCTTCTAACTAAAATATTGGGTAGTGTGTTGATTTTCTACTTGGGGTTCCAAATGATGTGTCTGTGTATATTGTGTTGGGTGTTGTTTTGGTGGAGTGCTTTTGGGTTGTTGAGGATTCTTGTAGAAAGGTGAATGTCTAGGAGTTCTTTGGGGCTTAGGAAGTTTGCTTTCAACTGCCTCTTCATATATTGGTCTATGTGTTTTGGCAGTACTATGTGATATTGATATAATGCTTATATTATTGACAACCTGATTGTTATTTTGAAGCTTTTGTGTGAGAGTCTTACCGCCAGTGGCATTGTGTAATTACACCTCTCACATACTGTACCCACTTCACTAAGAATAAGTTGATTGTCAGTGAACATTATACAGTTGTCTGAGGATGCACATATCTACCAAGCTGGTGGCAGAGAATTTTGGGAAGTGTCCATCCATAGTGTCAGTTCTTTGTAGGTGAACTACAATGGGGTGGTACAGTAGGGCTTACAGCAGGCTTACTTGGGCACTGTAAGTGCAGAAACTAGAGGTATGGTTGTGTATGACTGAATTTATGTAGCAGTGCTCCTTAGCTCTCAAATAAGGTGCTCTTTGTGCAGCTGACTACTGGGTAAAATTACACAGGAAATATTGTTGGGAAAATTTAGTTTCTACGTTCCTGCGTCTATACAAGGCACAGCTAAATCCTGCTGTGTGTCAAACAACAGAATTTACAGACTTAAAAGAAAAGTGAATAAACCAACTAAAAAACCCTCTGGCCAATGAAACTATCCCACTTTAAGCCTCCCTGTGTGTTTCCCAACTCAGACAGACCAAGCTACCTTTCTGCTGCCAGTAGAATTACAGTTCCAGTTTTCTTAATATAAAACACATTTTTGTTAGTCAAAAGGGAAAATGTACCAGAAACAAATCAAACAACTAGCTACAACAAGTAATTAAATGCTATTTAAAAGCCGTTATTGAGTTAAAGGAAAACTCCACCTTAGAACAAAAAAATCTATTTTTTTCACTCTACCTTTGTTTTCTGATCTATTTTAATACCTCAAAATCCCTCTGACTGCTTCTTATAGAATTGTAATGTTTTCTGCAAAATGGCTGTCAATGGGGCTTGATATATTGATGTGATCTTCTTTTTCTTCAAGCCTTTCTCTTTCTCTTAATCTATTTCAAATCTACTTTATATGCTAGACATGAGGAAGTAGTGTTGTATTCCCATCCCATTGACATATAATAGGATTAGTGCCAGTCATTGTCATCTTACATAGCTTCTATAATGAGACTTGTGCAAGCCCCTAGAAAGTTTCTTCAAGGCATGCATACATATTGATCTACATCCTCCCTCTTAAGTAGACTGCCCTCAATGAAATGACATTGGAATAAAACATGCAATAATGCTGACATTAGAAACAAACACAATGTTCATGTCCAAGTTGACATGTATCTGTGACATGGTCTGGAAATGTGACCAAATCTAGTAATATAGTAATCAGAACTGGGTTTAGCAAGTGAGGCAGTCTTCGGTGTATAACTCATATCAGAAACTTTGGGATTCATCTCTGGAACAGGAATATTTACTGGAAAGCTGGATAACTTACTCTGAGATAAAGAGTTTTTCTCACAGGCTAGGTGTTGTGGTACAGGCTTGGACACTGTCATCAAATGTCTCTGATTCCATCTAAATTCTGCTGCATGTGATTCCACAATGTACAATCTCAGCTCTGGGCAAATACTCTTCACAACTCCAATCCAATCATAACCTTTGCACGTTTGCATTCTCACTGTCTCTCCTTCACTTATTGGATTGAGTGGTTTGTTGGACTTACCATAATAAGACTTCTGGGTTAGGTGTTTCTTTAACAGATGGGCTTTCACTGATCTGTTATTCTTAGCAGACAGAAGTCTCTGGGCAGGTGAACCAAGATGTTTGGATAAGATTATAGACGCAATTTATGAAGAGGAATCATAGAGGTATTTACAAACCAGTTGTTAAAGGAATTATTGAAATACAAACTCAAGAAATAATAAGTAATGGATTAGGGGACCCTAGTTGTGAAACAGCAAGTTTAGTTACTAATGGTATGGAGAAAGAAAAAAGTTTCTCCTTTGAGCATAACTTTACCTTAACTTTCAATTCCGACTTTTACTTTTTAAAGGGAATTGTATCTAAAAACTGGAATATTTTAAAAGAAAGTAAAGAATTAATAGATAAAATAGGGGAAGAGCCTAGATTTACTGTAAGAAGAGACAAAAATTTCAAACAACTACTGGAGGGTATTAACAACAATAAAAATACCATTACTAAAATAGGTATGCAAAGCTGTGGTTCTTGTCCCTACTGTAAATATATTTTAGTGGGTAATTCCACAATTGTTAACAAGATCAAGCTAAAAAGTAAGAATAAAAGTAACTGCAACTCCAAAATGGTTGTATATCTAGCTATATGCCAATTTTGTCCATGTTTTTACGTGGGTAAAGCTGTTCGTAGATTAAGAAATAGAATATACGAACAAATTTACAACATAAATAAATCTGAACAAGAAAATGCATTAGCTAAACATATTTCAGAACATCCCACACATGCATTTAAATTTTGGGTCTTGGATCAGTTAATACCCGATATAAGAGGTGGCCCTATAGAAATAGAATTAGAAAAACAGGAACTGTTATGGCAGATTAGTTTACATGCATATAATTGGCCAGGTCTAAATGGTATGTGTTCCATCATGGCTTTGTTAAAACTCAAAAGCCTTTGTAGGTAGGCTTTATAAAGGGATATATAATTTTTAAAAAAATATATTATATACCACAGATTTTGTTTATTCAAGTATTCTGTGATATGAAATAATGGATACTATAAATAGTTTTAAAATACATATATATTTTCTAGTATTTTTTATCTTTATTACTTTTTTATTTTTTCTTTGTTGCTGCTATTTGTTTATAATCTACTTTGAATAGCCTCTGATAGTATTTTAATAAGCAGGGCTATAATATGTACAGAAAGTTTTCCAAAAATGTATGGTTTTAGTACGGGTAATATGTCTTTAATGGTTTAAATTGATGCATCAGCTGACTAAGAGATTTTACTACTTAAACTGCATTTTATCATCTGTTCTTTATCTGATGAAGTTCGTATATGTAACGTACGAAAAGCGCTTCAGTTTATTGTAATAAACGGATTTCCTTCATTTTTGTGTGTCATACTTGTTGGATTTTGAAGTTCTCCTTGTTGTTTACCTTGTTTTTTGGGCAATGTAAAAAGAGTGAGATTGCTCTTTTCACAGAATGTAAACCCCCAGCAGGAGAGATTCCCAGAGAATGTCCAGATTCCTGGTGTATAGTATACGGCAGTGAAATAAATAAGTGGCCACTGCCAAAGTAGTTGCATATCATTAAAGAACAAAGATAGAAAATAATGACAGAACTAAGTTTTAGATGTCATACCCCTCAGAAAATGCATGCGAATGCAAAACCTGTTATTCTAACAACTGTCTAAGTTTGTAAGAGCAATATTTAAAAAGTGTCCGTAGTGGTTTTTTTTTTTTTCACATCAGCAGGAAAGTTTAAGCATAGCTGCATGGGTGTGCCTTTTGCTTAACTACGGTTAGGCCAGCTTAAACGGCCCAAGAAGTTAAATAGCAATAGACAGCCACCATAAGCAGTAGTGCAATAGCATAGTAGTTAGAGCATACGCTTTGCAGTCTGGGTTCTAGCCCTACTGCAGAATTCTATTTTGTATATGAAATCACCACAAATGTATTATTTTAGTATATTTATGTAGTAACTTATATTTCCCAACCAGAGCAGTGTATTAGGGCCAGATGTGAGGTGTCAGTGTACTGAAGTTGTGAAACCCCCACATAAGCACAAGTGTCCCATACATGCAGTCACACAAAATGTAATATGTCTGAAAAGCACATAGGGGGATGTTATGGAAGGTCAACATACATATCATAAGCTATGCTAAATGATGAATGAAACCCACCATCATGATAGTAAAAAAAATGAAAGGTAAATAATGCTATGTTATGCTCTGCTCAGCTGAGGCACTGTAAGCATTGCTGAAACATAAATGCTAAGCAGGAAGTACTGTAGCTAAGTAGATGTGTGCACTGGTAAGCTGTGCTCAGCACCTGCCCCTTTAAGCACTGCCAACCTAAGCTAAGCAGGTTTGCCCATAGTTTAGCTCAGCTCAGCATATTCAAAACCATGTAATCATGGCAAAGGGTGGGAAATCGGCCATATTTAAACCCCGCAAGCGGGTATACAGCTCATAACTGGTTGCAACTCCCCACTGTAGGCAATATGGCAGGTTTTGGAGAGGGCATGCGCGTCCGGGCACAGTGCTGGGGCATACAGGAGTCCAAGGTCATGGTAAGACTCCTGGTAAAAAAACATAATGTGAGACTGCTGCAGGACCAGTACCAGGGCTCCCAATATAAAGTGGAAGCCTAGGAAAGACTCACCCATGATCTCACCAGTGCCACTTGTATCCCTCGGACTAGTGAGCAGGTCCAGCACCACTATGCTGACTTGAAATGGAGGAAGAGAGAGCTCTTGGAACAGTGGGTCCAAGAAGCAAGAGTCCAGCCTTTATATGTGATGGATATTCCTCTAGACATTCTTCTAGAAACACACTCACACACAACTTTACATTTGACAGGACTGAGATTACAGCTGCTACATGGATACCTATTTGTACTGTAGTGTTACAGAGTTATCACAAGCACCAGTGACACTATAGAGCTGAGGGCTAACCACAGGTATTTCTACAGTGAATGAAATCAGCACATAATGTGATATAGGCCAATGGGATCTGTGATGTGGGATGGAATGGGTGAAACAGTCCTCATAATGGGATTCTCTCTGTGGCTGTCTGTCTTTCTCTTCCCCATGTCTCTGTGTGTGTATGTTTGACATATTATATTATGTTTGCGTTAGATATGTGTGTATATTCCTATCCAGTGTGTGTGGGTGAAGTATCAATGGTGTACAATTTGGTGTGTGTGCACAGACAGCTGCAAATAACCAATAACTGTAGTCCATTGTGTTGTGAGACACACAGGAGTGGCCTTAGGTCAACTGATGCCCTAGGCAAAAGGGCTCCACAGTGCCCTCTACCACACCATCTGGTGCCCCCATCCTGGTCTACCTAAACCAAATAAATACTGGAAAAGCGCCCCTGCTAGAGCGGCGCCCAAGGCGGCTGCCTAGTTGGCCTATGCCTAAGGCCGGCTATGAGACACAGGCTTCATTTCTCTAAGTGCAGGAGCATGCCCAGTATAGCCTAGTGTGTGCATCCATTCCAGGGAGAGTTGGACTCCAGTTCAGCTTCACCTAGCAAACTGTTTCTGCAGGATATCTGCAGATAGGTTGCCAATGTGGAGACACAATGGGCTTAACATACAGGGGATACTGTAACTATTGCTGTTTGTGCTGCTTGTGCGATATGTTTGGTTGTAGCATAGATATTCTGACATATGTACTGTTTTACACTGTGATGTGTCATGTCATCGATTACTAACAGTTGTCATTCTTTGCTCACAGTTATTTACCGGGAAATACGAGATGAATGCAGCTGAGACCAATATTCTGAGGCATATAGACTACACATTCTGGCACACACCTGCCATTGTAGAGGGGTAGCTACAGACAATAGACTGCTGGTTCTGTGTAAATGGTGCAGCACCATGTTAGTATGCTGGCTGAGGTTCCCCTCCTTGTGCTTTTCTCAACTTCAGGGAGTGGTCATATTCTGCTGGGGCCATACCTCTCAGCTGTACAGATACACCCAGGTTATTCAGAGGCAGGATTCATATATCTGGTCAGTTTACCTTCACATTGTGGTTTACAAGCGGTTTTGTGGCTATTCATTCATGGGTTTGTAGTCAGGAGTAGTATGGGCAGACATTAGAGTTTCAGACTTCACACACTCCATGACATCCATGCTTTTACACCCCCCCCCTCTGTTATTCTCTCCTCCACCTAACATTATGTAAGCAATATCTCAGAGGTATCCCTATAGTTGGGCCTTTATAACAGTAGTATTTATGGCCTGATCCACAGTCCTTGCAGTAGGACATGGGGAGGCATGCTCCTGGCATTTGTCAACATGGCCTTGCAGTTGTTTTCTGTTTACTGTTAGGTTGTTAGTTGGGACCCCTGACATTCCATACATTGACACTATGGGTGAGGCATGGGGCTTTGCCAGAGGACTGTAGGCCATTTGAGAGTGCTGCAAGCCATCTGTTACTGGATTTCTACATGGGATTGTGGGGGGTGGTGGTGGTAGACTGCACCCCTGCAGACTTTAACATTTGAAATGACTGTACTGGTGCGGTTACTCTGTTGGCTTCCATTTCATATTGTATTGTGACTTATCATGCAGACAGGGGGCATATCAGTGGAGTACACATGTTAGATCTTGATAGCATATATTTCAGTTTCAGACTTCTTACCCTTCAGAACTGGAATGCAACTGCCAGACCTGTTGTAGTATGTCTGTGTAGGTCTGGTGGGGGGGCTGTTCACCATTGCCATCATTTGGGGGCCTTAGCCCAGCCTTTCTTCATGGTCGTCTACACCTGTCCTGCTAGGTGAGGCTGGTTGTGGATATGCAACCCTCATTGACATCCATGTGTGTGACCTATTGACACCCACAGTTCTTTGGGACATCACATGTACTATAGTGGGGGATGTCACCTTGTGTATTGCTGTCTAGTATGTTGATAACAGTATTTGTTATGAATTTCCTGCTGTCCCATATAGCTGTCTGCTTCTATCCCATTCAGCCACGCAATTCCCTTGCATGCTTGCATCCATATCATACATACAAGTATGAGAACATACTACTCCATTCAGTTATTGATAGGAAGAGTGACTTACCTTGTTGCTGGGCCAGTATTGAGGACAGTGTTGGAGGGCTAACTATGTTGGATGCACATAGTACACTCCCTGTACATGATAAAGCTCAGGTAGTGTCATGTTTGGCATCTCTTTTACTGTCTGTGCGAGTCAGAGAGCGGTATCAGTCCCTGGGTCCCTACAGTGTCAATGTGTGTGCTATGCTTTGCTTCTTTGCCAAGACCTGGGCATACTGTGCATGCCTTCTTCTGCCTACAGGGGCAGACTCAGGATGTTCCTCCTCCGAGACCCTCTGTGCCTGTGCTGGCCTTGGCAATGGTGGGGGACTGTGTGGCCCTGCCCCATGCTGTTCCTGCTGCAGCTGTTTCCGCAGGATGATACTGTGTAGCACTGCACATACTACGAAGATTTGTGTACATGTAGCTGGAGAGTACTGCAAGGCTCCACCAGATATGTCAAGGCAGCAGAACCGTGACTTGAGAATTCCAATCATATGCTCTACAATGATCCTGGTTTGTGCGTGTGCCTCATTATGGTGTTCTTGTTCAGGTGTTTGTGTATTTCTGATGGGTGTCATCAGCCACGGCTCCAGTGCATAGCCAGCATCCCCCACTAGATGGCCATATGAGATGTCCCCCCAGCAAACGCATGATACAGCTGTGAGCAATGCCAGATATAGGAGTCATGACAGCTTCCAGGGCTGCCAGCACACACATTCATGATAATGCCCTGGGCATCACATGACCTGGCAATTAATGGAGGGGAATCCCTTGCGGTTTATGTAGACCCTTCCCTACTCACCGAGTGGTGCTTTGATGTGGATGTGCATGCAGTCTATAGCACCAACTACTTCAGGGTTATTCTGCTATACGATGGAAGTGAAGCATACGTGTGGTCAGTGCCTCATGGGTGGTGGGGAAATATATGTGCTCATTGGCATGTTGTGTCATGGCATTCAGGAACTGGTGGAGTACCCTGGATGCTGATGCCTGTGAGACTCCCGTGATATCCCCAGTTGGTCTTTGGAAGTTACCAGTGGCTAGTATTCTTAAGCTTACACATACCTTGGTATCCAATGGTATGGGTTCCCCTCTATTAGTTCCGTGTGTAAGGCGTGGCCGGCACAACTCAAAGATTTGCTGTAGAATGTCCCTGTCCACCCTATAGTGCTCTACTATCTCCAGCTCATGTAGGCCCTGGTAGGTTACTCTGGGTCTGTACACTCTTCTCCTCCTCCTCACTGTGGGTTGATTGTCAGCATTCTCCTCCTCACCACCCTCAGTCTCTAGCACATAACTTCGAACATATTTAGTTATTTTTGCCAGTTAAAAATCCCACGTCTGTGTACACCGGGGGGGTAGAGCTTTTGGGAAAAAACAGTCTGTAGGGTATTTGCATAGTTTATATTATTGTGCTGGGCTGCTGCATGTGTAATTGGCTGATTCTGATACATTCTGTGATGCCCGTGCTCTGGCCCAGCAATCAATGGGCCTCAATCCTCACCACTAACACCAGAGAGGGTGTCTCATATATGAGGAGAGGATAACAAATACACACAGTAAAGTGCAATTTCCCTTAAGAGCACACAGAGATCACAGTCAGTCTGGGGCTGGTCGGTCCCTTGCTCCCCAGGTCCCCAATAAGACTCCGCACTGGCATAGCTATAGGGTCCAGATCTCAGCCTAGCTGGGCAAGTTAAAATCACCAGCACCCTCTCTGTCCAACCAGTGCTTCGTGTCCCTGCCCAAGTAGCTGACACACACACACACACACACACACACACACACACACACACACACACACACACACACACACACACATGCACTTTGCGAAGAGGTTATACAACCACACAGACACTCCCGGGGAAGGCTGGCACAGGTTCTCCAGCTGTGCCCCTTTCTCCCAGACTATACAGTAGTAATTACTGCCACCACCCAGCTAATATTTATCAGCTACTGAAAGGCCCTTAAAAGGGTGTTCAGTTATTACTGTGCAATATTAATATCCAATTGGTAGTATAGCCCAGGGCTAAAGTTATTAGTGTGGCCTTGTACAGTTTTACCAAAGCCATGCAAGTACTCTTAAGAGCTTAACGTATCTCTACATAAACCAGCCACAGTTAAAAGCTTTTAAAATATTTAATAATAAATAATTAAAACTAATGCCGCGTTGGTACGGCAGTAATGTTGTTACCTCACAGCAAGAGGTTCTCCCATTCGATTCTCAGCTGGGCTTGGGAGTGCCTTCTGTGTGGAGTCTGCATGTCCTCCCCACGGTTGGGTAGCATTCAAAAGACATGTGTGCGTAAATGGGTGTGCCTTCGTTGAAGGTTGGGCATCGAGCTGGCACCTCGGCATTATGTAAAAATCTACTGCCAATCATTAGCGGACCGGCGTTCCGCTGTGGCGACCCCTTACCGGGAAAAGCCGAAAGACCAACAACAATAATAAATAATTAAAACCACAAGACAATACTTTCTACTATACAGTGCAAGTCAAAAGTTCAGAGATCACACAGAAATATTTAAAATAAATCAGTAGTACAGTTCTGACATCACAGAAAACCACTTAGCCTAAACTTTCTAATTCCTAGATATTACTACAAGAAAACACACTTCTAAAATAACTTACTTATAGAGCAAGGCAGAGTGCTGTGAGTTGGATAGTCAAGGCAAAATGCTTAATAATCTCTGATTCTCACTGTTTAAATTTAAACTGCAGTTCTGATAAAACATTACATCATCTTTTACACTTTCATGGTGTTCCCAGGCTGACAGAAACTGCATTTTCATTGTTTTATATTGGAGAGACTAACAGGGCATTTAAGGTTAGAATGCTTGTCCATATAAGAAATATCAATAATAAGAAACAAGAAAGCTCTGTAACCACTCATTTTAAATGTTTTCACAATGGTAATAGTGAAGGTTTACTATATTATAGAAAGTTAAAGTGACCTTTTAAAAAAACGGCTTTTGACAAAGGAATCTCTTTACATTTTGAAATTTAATACTCTGCATCCATATGGACTCAATGAAGAGTTAAATTGGAAATATCTGATTTAATTATTTAATTATTTAATTGTTTAATTGAATATAGTATACGAGGCAAGTTTTTCTGATGTGCTTTTACTCCTTGAAGGCTTGTGTGGTGAGTCGAGACGTTAGAGCTGAGCTGAGTTATAATTTTTTATTATTTTAATAAAATATTGGTGGATTCACTGGCTGGTTGTTTCTCTTCTTTGCCTCTGTAATAGTGGTTTCTATATATTTTCTTCATGGCCAGTGATCCCCAATACAACTTGTCTCGTGTATTTTGAGAAACCATAGGGAATGGTTCTCAGATGTCATTAGACAATTTTTTAACAATTCCTCTGATAGAAATCTATCCTCTCATGCAGCAACTGCGAATGTGCCTAATATGCCCAATCCTTGCATTACCTGGGAAAGATGGGAACAAGAGAGAAACCAGCATTGTCTTAATCGTTTTGAGAATGTCGGAAGGAAATTACCATTGTCTTTGCCACAAGAAAGTGTTTATTTGAACAACTTGACAAACTTATGTGGAAAGAAACTGCTACCTTTTTTAATTTATTGGGGCTGTAAAAATATTTGGACTTAGATATTACACCCAGAGAGTTGAGAGTATATAAAGATCCTACTCTGCCCTTTGATCTACAGAATGTTACCGATACACAGTTCCATAAGCGTTGGGTAGCAGCAGCACATAAGTGTACCTTGGAATAGGTGAATATTCTAATAGAATGTGACAGGGTTAAACAGAGAGAATTGAAAGAACAAATTAAACACATTTGTAATACCCTGTCAACAGGCACTCATGCTTCTGTGCTTGATACTTATTTAAATGACATCAATTTAAATCTTAAAAATTTTGAGGGGGAATTAGTGGATAGAAAGAAGCGAAAGCTGTTGAGAGATCTACGTGATTACGAAAACGGGAAGGCGTTTATTTCCAAGGCCAATAGGAAGAAGGCTCGCAATCATGTGAGGTTTCAATAGCCGGAAAACGGTTCCCAGATGTACGATTCCTCTCTCTCTGCTTCAGATGGATTTTACACATCTTGCGAAGAAGAATTTGACAACATGGAAGACTATCCCGCTCTACCAGCAGCACAACAACAAGAGCGATATCAACAGACTTTTTGGGGTGAGTCCTTTCACTCTCGAAGGGGCAAACAAGGCACAAAATGCATTCGTGAAGCACAAGGACAGTTCCAGAGAGACTTTTACCCACAGAGGGGGTATAAAGAGGTAAAAGATCAAATTTTACCTCCAGTTAACAACAGTTATATTATAAACTTATCTGGACATGTTTTTACAGATTATGAGTATTCGGTTTTGAATCGAGGTTTAAAATTTGTTCCTACTGTAGTGCCTCATATTCATGATATTAAATGTGATGTTTTCAAGTTTAGTATAAAATTGCATTTAAAATATTTCTTTAGGAATACTATTGTGGAAAGTGACCTTATATATAGCAATGATAACATAAGTGTTTCTGATGATAGTTTTTTTACTTGTGAATCAGATGCCTCTTTTAATGCTTATTGTAGTTTAGACACAAGTAATGTACAAACTAAAAGCATATTTATACCTCCCTATTCTAATGAAGAAGTGGTACATTTTTCTAATATGTTGAATTTTGCACTTTATGATGATTTTATAGAATTTGATAGAAATAGAGGGCATATTAATTACAATTTATCCATTATGGAGTGGAAAGCCCTTAAAACATTAAGTAAAATGGATAGTGTTATATTTAAACCTTCAGATAAAAGAAATAAATTAGTTATCATGCACCATGCCCAGTATTTTTCTATGTGTATGGAACATTTAAATGATAATCAAACTTATGAAATTGTTGATATATCAGTATATAATCAAGCTATGAAGGAATATTATGAACCTTTATCCAAAGGCAATAGACTTGGATATTTTACAGATTTAGATATTAAAAATAAATTTGAAATAAAACATAGTAAAATGGCACATTTCTATTGCCTTCCGAAGGTGCATAAAGATTTAAATACACCACCAGGGAGGCCTATAGTGGCTGGTTTTGACTATTTTACACATGCATTAGGTGTTTTTTTTACATCATTATTTGAGTTCTGCAGTATATAAACGTCCTTCCTATATTAAAGATGTATTTGATTTTATATATAAAATTAGTGATATACAATGGAATAGTGAAATGTATTTTTTGCAGTAGATGTTAAGAGCTTATATACTAGTATTGGTCATGCTTTTGGCTTAGAGGCAGTTAGATTTTTTCTAGGAACTTCTCCAGTTACAGAATATGTTATAGATCTAATTTATTTCTGTCTTTCAAAAAACTTTTTTGAGTTCAGTAATATTCTTTATAGACAGAAACAAGGTACGGCCATGGGGGGGTCTTTTTGAATCTGAATATATTTATAGAAGTACATTTTTCGTCAGTATGTTGTTAGATATTTTCGATATATTGACGATTTAATTTTTATTGCCCAGGGTGGTTGAGATATGGTTGAACAATTTATTCATTCATTACATTGTAACAAATTCAATTTGATGGACTACTAGTAGGAACATGTATTCCATTTTTGGATGCACAATTGAGTATTATTGATTGGACTGTTTTACTTAGAACTGCCCATACAAAATTTGATCAGGGTACACAATTTGGGCACAGAGATAGTTGTCATCTGACTCATACTTTGGAAGCACTTCCATATGGTGAGATGCTTAGAGTATCTAGATTATGTAATAACATCGGAGATTTAAAAAGAGAATTAAAAGTAACTGTGGATATGTTCGAGAAGAGGGCTATGATAGGAATTTGATAGAAGTTATGTTCTGGCTCTGTTACAAATAACTTGTATATTAATTCACATATGTTGGTTCCACATAAAACTGTTGGAACAGAACCTCTGAATCTATTTATTTTTGTCACTACTTTTGGATGCTTAAGTTCTGAAATTACTCAAGAAGTGAAATATTTTTGAACTATTTGCGCTCTTTGAAGAGTATCTCTTCTTGGTTAAATGCTAGATTGGTCATTTCTTATAGAAGGGGTAGAAATATCCTGACTTTAGAATTAATCAAACTATGTTTCCATTGGGCGCTTCTTCTTGTAATAAATGTAAAGCTTGTAAATATGTAGTAGATAAGTTTGTTGATATTAATCACATTCCATTTGATACATGTTACAGTTTTATGTGCAACACAGAAGGAGTCATATATGCACTTAAATGCCCCTGTAATTTGTTTTATATTGGAGAGACTAAGAGGGCATTTAAGGTTAGAATTCTTGAGCATATAAGAGACATCAATAAAAAGAAACAAGAAAGCTCTGTAGCCACTCATTTTAAATGTTTTCATAATGGTAATAGTGAAGGTTTACAGGGTACTATATTAGAGAAAGTTAAAGTATCAGTATTTGATGAATGTTTTTAAAAAAAATGGCTTTTGACAAAGGAATCTCTTTACATTTTGAAATTTAATACACTGCATCCATATGGACTCAATGAAGAGCTAAATTGGAAATATCTGATTTAATTATTTAATTATTTAATTGTTTAATTGAATATAGTATATGAGGCAAGTTTTTCTGATGTGTTTTTACTCCTTGAAGGCTTGTGTGGTGAGCCGAGACGTTAGAGCTGAGCTGAGTTATACGTTTTTATTATTTTAATAAAATATTGGTGGATTCACTGGCTGGTTGTTTCTCTTCTTTATCTCTGTAATAGTGGTTTCTATAAAATGCTTAATAATCTCTGGTTCTCACTGTTTAAATTTCAACTGCAGTTCTGATAAAACATTACGTCATCTTTTACACTTTCCTGGTGTTCCCAGGCTGAAAGAAATTGCATTTTCATTCTTTTACACTTAGAGCAATAAAGGACATTCCTCATTAACTTTAGCCTTAAAACAATAGGCAGGATGTTTACTCCAGACTCATCGACTCCAAATTCTAACTTCAAAGGAATAGACATAAAGTAATTATAATTTCAAAGGACCAACAAGAAATGCTTGACTTAGCTTTCTTTACAGCAGATGGCGATGTTGCCACATTGTTTTAAGTTCAACATTCATATTTACAAATGATAGAATTAACTGCACAATTCTGTCTGGCTAGGCTGGCAGCCTTCACCCATCTCTACCAGTCTTCACACATTCCACCTGCCAGCTATGCTAGTTCTCCTTGATTGTCTTCCTACTGCTGTTTCCCCTTCCCACTTCCTCCCTATTTAAGGCCCGAGGCATGCCGCTCATACCCAGTGCTCAAATGTATACAGTTCTGCTATTTCCTCTGTTTTTTTTTTTTTTTTTTTTTTTTAGGTCCGCTGTCCCATTTAGCTAATGTAAGCTCTTTTAAACAGAAATGGCCCTGCTTGGATGTGAACACACTCTGCATTTCATGGAATAAGACAATACAGTCTCAGATACACCCCCTTCCTTTGCTTTACTTATCTAAGGGCAAACATGGGCCACAGAGCTCCAGTGAGCTTACAGCAAGCATGACACACACCCTTATGAAGTCATTCAGCTCTTATACTTGCACTGTTGTATTCCTGCACCTACACGGTTAGGTGCAAGCTGACACTTTGAGGAAATCTGTGATTCAGTATAACTCCCCTCATTTGCATACTCCAGTGTGTAAATCCTTAATTACTGCACTTAGATGGACCCTTTCCCCTTGACAACCAGTGCTCCCTCGTATTGTTTACATTCTGCATGTCATTGACTATAATGGCAAAATGCAGAATTATCTTAAAATTGACTTTTCTCTCTCTTTTTTTTTTTTTATTTTCGGCACAATCCCATTTGCGCGCCACTGCCCTAAGCTTAAAGGTCCATGATCGGTCAAAAAATAAAAGTTTCATTAAAAAAATAAATAAACATTTATTAATGCCAATGGCCTTATATTTGGTCATTGGCATGTGTGTTTGACTGTAATACATGCTTTTCATGAGCTGTCCTGCCTCTGTTTGCTCAGATGCAGAAATGTATTCAGTTACTAACTGAATACATTTCTGCTCTGATACTGTTCCTGCATGGAGTCTGGCCAACTTTGTATATCGCAAAATTACCTCATTTACATGGTTTTTACCAGGAAATGAGGTGATTTGCAGCCAGTACGGCTTTCCTATGCAGGAACAGTATAGGGCTGCTCTTGCGCGTTAAAACGGCACTTTACTGAATCGCTTGGCAGCCATTTTCCATGCAGGAGCTCCTACACTGTTCTTGCATGGAAAATGGCCATTTCTGAATCCCGGAGCTCATCTCTGTAAGCAAAATAAGGTTGCACTTCTTGAGGTTACCTAGATTGCTTTGAAGCCTATCCACGATTAATAAAGTGGTTGAGCTTCTGTAGGACAGGATCTGAGGCTGTATGACTTCTAAGCTCATCAAGATGTGTGGAAGAAAAATTTCTCACTTTCATGACTTCAGAGTTAAGATTCTCATTCTCTGGCTGTTCAGTGGTATTTCTGTGTGATCTGGGTAATGTATCAGCAAGATAAAGAAGTTTGCCTTTCATGTAGACAAGATTGAAATTATACTTCTACAATCTCAACAGCATACATTGTGATTTGGCTGGAGTGGTATGCATAGGCTTTCTCAAAACAGTAACTAGAGGTTGGTGGTCTGTTTCAATCTGAATAGGTCTACCATAATCATGGAACTTCGAACATGCAAACACAATTGCCAGGAGCTCTTTGTTTTGGGTTAGAGTTATGGATGAATAGGCAACAGGTTGACCCTCTTGAAGAATGACTGCACCAAGGCCAAATTTCGAAGCATCACAGGAAAGAGTAAATGGTTTGTGAACATCATAGTATCTGAGAGTCGGTGGACTGGCAATTCTCCATTTCAAGACATCAAATTCTCTTTGATGCTCTTCCAACCATGACCAGGATACATCTTTTCATGTCAGCTCTCTAAGCGGTGCTGCTAGTTGGCTTAAGTCTGGAAAGAACTTGCCTAGATAGTTAACCATGCCAAGTTAACGCTGAAGGGCTTGAACATTGTCTGGAGCTTACATCTTAAGAATGGCTATTTGCTTGGAAGGGTCTAGTCGTAAGCCTGAACTTGTAAACAAATGATCAACATAAGTAACTTCTCGTAACCTGAACTTGCACTTCTGGGGATTCAGCTTAAAATTCACTTGAGGTGCTCTTTCCAAAACTTTCTTGAAGTTTCTGTCATGCTCAGCTACACCATGACTTCCTACTAGAATATCATCTTCTATAATAGCAGAAGGATACCTGGAAAAAATTTGCTCCATTGCATGCTGAAAGACTTTATTGGCAGAATTTATCCCAAATGGCATTCTCAAAGATCTGTACCTGCCAAAGAGAGTACTAAATGTAGTTAGTAATGAGGATTTCTTGTCAAGCAAATTTTGCCAAAATTAACTCTTTGCATCTAAGACAGAGAAAAACGTGGCATTTGGCATTCGTGTTGCAACTCCTTCAACTCTACACATTGGAAGATGATGTCTTTTCAGTGCTTTGTTCAAATCTTATGGATCAATGCATATTCTGATATCACTTAAGCTTTTCTTATGAGCTACCACCATGGAAGATACCCATTCAGTTGCTTCGTCAATTGTACAAATTATACCTGGCTGCACCATTTTATCTAGCTCAGTTTTGGCTCTGTTCTGCATAACTACTGGAACTTTCCAGGCTGGTCTGACAACTGGGCTGACATCTATGTCTAACTTCATGGAGTACACAACTGGAAGCTTGCCTAGTTTTTCTTTGAAAAGATCAGCATAGGTAGAGAAAATATACTGGGCAAATTAGAACAGTGGTCTTTTATGCTAACATGGTGGACTTCCTTATTAAATGAAAGCGGTTCCATTTTCAAACTGTCTCTGAGCCCTAATAATGACTGTACGTATCTCTTGACCACATAAAATAACAAGTCATAGCTTCTCCCAGCAGAGCAACATGAAAGTACTACTGAGCCCTCAGTTTGAATCTCTTCACCACCATAGCCAATAAGTTTCGCACACTTTGCCAAATCAAGCTTCTCAAAAGCACATCCTCTAGCAAATGTTTCTACAGACATAACATTGCACTTTGAACCTGTGTCAGCTTTGAGCTCTATGGGTTTTCCATTTATCCAAACAGTACAGAATACTTCATTCTTTGCCCATAAATCTAGTGCATTGACTGTTTCATGAAGCACTGACACGCCATCAACATAAAAAGTAGGGTCATGGCTTTCTATTTGATCAACTTGCTTCTTTGAATGTTCCCATTTAATAAAATAATGTATGCCTTTTGATTTACAAAACCTTTTGAAATTATTCCACTTTTTACATCTGTGACATTTCTGACCAAAAGCTAAACATTTTTTTCCTTTTAGGCTCATGACTTCCACCACAACAATGACAGTTGGCTATGAAACTGGGTGGGGGGGCCCATGCTTTGAGTTTGCTTACTCACTCTTATGCTTCACTGAGACTGTGTATACTCTGGAATTTGCTAGAAAGCTGCAGGGCTTGCAGTTGCTGCCATGTGCTTGAGTCTGTTTCTTTTAACCACATGCTGCATACTATCAACATTGGCCTTAGAAGTTACTGGAAGCATGTATCTGTCATTTGTAAGCTTGTCTGTGTGCTTTTATGTAAGTTCATATATATGATAAATATCAATGGTCTTATTCAAAGTTAAATCACTGTCACAAGGCAAAATCATTCTCACAGCATCATCTTTAATACCACACACAATTCTGCCTTTTATCATCTCATCCCTTAAATCACCAAATCTGCATGTCTTAGCCTTGCTTCTTAAATCAGTTATATATGCTGCAAAAGTTTCACCTGGCTTTTGATCTGTTGTGTAAAACAAGTGCCCTTCCATTGTAACATTCATTTGGGGGTTACGCATTTTAATAAATTTATGTTTTAAGCACTCTGGGTCCTCCCTTGACTCAGCCAGTACAACTGTATGGCAGCCCCTGAATTGAATTTTAGGGATACCAAAAAAGTGGCCGTTTTTGGGTGTCCCACTAATAAAAAGTCATAATCCCTTTTGTCAATTTCCCCTTGACAAAACATGTCGAACAACAAGGTGTCAACTCTCCTAAAACTCCACCTTACAAAATCAAAAGAAACCTTTAGATATGTACTAGTGTCTTCTAATAACAAACAAGTGTTCATGATTACTATTTTCCCCCCTTATCAGCTTTCATAGTTCTGATGTCAGAATTCTTGGTTAATTTTTTCAAAGCACACAATTCAACTTCAGATAAATTACTTTTAACATTATGACATCTAATCTCCCTAAACTCCTTCTCACAGATGTTCTGAAAAACTTGCAAAGTGTTGACCAAAGGAGGGTTGAAAACACTTGGCTTGCTAGGCGTTGAGATTGTCTGTTCAACTGTACTATTAACATCATGCATAATGTATTTGAGATTAAGCTTGCGCAAAAAAAGTCTGAAATCCACCATCAGTTTGCTAATATTCACCCGATTAGTGGGAATGAAGGAAAAACCTTTTCTTAGTGCATTGTTTGTCGCTGCAGAAAAAATTCTTTAGCTAGACATGCACTTTCCTGCACAGATTTCAAGAATTTTGAATGTTTTGTTTTCAACGCCTAGCAAGCCAAGTGTTTTTAACCCTCCTTTGGTCAACACTTTGCAAGTTTTTCAGAACATCTGTGAGAAGGAGTTTAGGGAGATTAGATGTCATAATGTTAAAAGTAATTTATCTGAAGTTGAATTGTGTGCTTTGAAAAAATTAACCAAGAATTCTGACATCAGAACTATGAAAGCTGATAAGGGGGGAAAATAGTAATCATGAACACTTGTGATTATGAAAAATCGTTAAGTTTGTTATTAGAAGACACTAGTACATATCTAAAGGTTTCTTTTGATTTTGTAAGGTGGAGTTTTAGGAGAGTAGACACCTTGTTGTTTGACATGTTTTGTCAAGGGGAAATTGTGAAAAAGGATTATGACTTTTTATTAGTGGAACACCCAAAAATGGCCATTTTTTTTGGTATCCCTAAAATTCAAAACAATGAGAACCCACCTTTTAGACCTATTGTTTCTGCTAGGCAATCTAAAACTGAAAATATTTCCATATGGTTAGACAGTGTTCTCAATCCGATTGTACAGAAGTCAGAACACTATCTAAGGGATTCCTGGCATTTATTAGAAAATTTAAGTAAATATGAGATACTAGATAAAACCATATTTTTGGCACGCTTGACGTCAGGAGTCTATACACCTCCATCAATCAAGATGAAGGTTTGGATTTTATGAGAGAATATCTTACACACAGCACTGATTTTTCTGATGAAAAAGTGAACACTGTTTGTACATTAATGGAATTGGTGCTTGATAATAATATTTTCAGTTTCAATAAGACATTGTACAAACAGGTGTCAGGCGTAGCTATGGGGGCAAGTGTTGCACCGGCTTTTGCAAACATAGTTATGGCAAATTGGGAACATAAGTTTTTGAAGTCACATCCTAGTGACAACAAGGTTGAACTTTACTATAGGTACATAGACTATTTGTTTTTCCTGTGGTTGGGGGAACAATCAGAATTTGTAGATATGGTCACAGATCTTAATGGTACTACAGATTTTTTATTTTTCAAAATAGGCGGATTTGGCAAGCATATCAACTTTTTGGATCTGGCTCTAAGTATAGACTACAACACTAGAAAATTCAACAGTAAAATTTAGAGAAAGTCATGTTTTGCCAACCAATACCTGCACAAGGATAGTTTGCACCCAGCACATATGAAGAATGGTGATATCAAGGGGCAAATGATCAGATTGAGTAGGTTAACTTCTGAGGACAACATCTTTTTGGATGAGCTTATTTTTCTTAGACAGTTGTTCATTCAAAGGGGTTATGAGAGAGGATGGTTAGAGGCAATAGAAAATGAGGTTTCCATTTTAAGAGATGGGGTAGCCAACCAATTTTAATCTCTAATGACATAGTGGTGGGAGCCCCAGTAATTTTAAGTAATAGTGGAAACAAGAATACACAAGAATTTCAAACTGCATTTCCTTTACCAATAGTGAATGAAATATGGTTTATAAAAGAGATCATAGAGAAGAATTGGAGAATCATCCTTGGGAATAAGGATTTGATTACATCTTTGGGTCCATCACCAAAGTTTACATACAAGAAGGTGACAAATATTAAGCAGATGTTAGAAACATCTAATAAGTCAGATAAACATAATGATAGGATGGGTTGCAATAAAAAGGGAACGTTTGCATGTAAAGACTGCAAACAATGTTGGTTCATTAGCAATTCATCTTTCGTCACAATGGAACATTTGGGACAGACTTTTTGGGCTAATAAATATTTTAATTGTCATAGTGAGAATGTAGTGTATATAGCCATCTGCTCCACATGTAAAAATTATTATATTGAGAAAACCAAAAGAGTTTTAAAACGTAGGATTTATGAGCATGTCTTTGCTATAAAGAAAAAAGATAAAAACAATTCTTTAGCTAGACATGCACTTTCCTGCACAGATTTCAAGAAATTTGAATTTTTTGTTTTAGATTATGTAGAAAAGGGAATATTTACAAGTGACACGAATAACAAATTGGAACAAAAGGAGGCTTTGTGGCAGCTTCTTTTTGGAGCTGATGTATTCCCAGGGCTAAATGAAGTCATTAACATAAAGTGTTTTCTTATGTACAGATAACACAGACTCATATGTTAAAACTCATTCATACATATACACACACACACACACACACACACATATATATATATATATATATATATATATATATATATATATATATATGGGTCCCCTTTAGTTGACCGAACCGACGATTCCCCGACACGCGGAAAACGAAGACCAAACGACCGACAGGTAAGTTTATTGAAAGGGTGATTTGCCGACAGCGGAAAGACCGACAAGGGTAATGTGTGAGCGTGACTCGGTAAGTGTGCGACAGTGACGGAGTTAGGAGCGGTCAGGTAAGTGTGCGATATTGTGGGATTTTGGGTTAGGCTGTGGGAAAGGTGAGTATGTGTTAGTGTCGGAGTTAGGGTTCGGGTAAGGTAAGTGTGTGATAGTGAGGGACTGTAGTTTAGGGACGGGTTAAGTGAGTTAGGTTTAAAGTGCGGGTAGGGTGAGTGTGCGATAGTGACGGGCTTTATGTTTTTGGGTGGGTTAAGTGAGTTAGGGTTAGGGTGCAGGTAGGTGAAGTGTGCGATAGTGACAGTCTTTAGGTGTAGGGGTGGGTTAAGTGAGTTAGGGTTAGGGTGCAGGTAGGTGAAGTGCGCGATAGTGTCGGACCTTGGGGTTAGGGGTGGGTTAAGTGAGTTAGGGTTAGGGTGCAGGTAGGGTGAGTGTGCGATAGTGTCGGACTTTAGGGTTAGGGTTTGGGTTAGGGCTAGTGGCTATGCTATGTAGTGTAATGTGTTGTTTACGTTCGGTGTGTCGGTGTAATGGTGTTCGGTGTTTTGCGTTGTCGGTTTTGTGTGTTGTCGGTTATCTGGTCTCAGTGGTTTGTGTGTCGGGGAAGTGGCGTTTCGGTCTTTTAAAGTAGACCCATATATATATATACATATATTTTTTATCGTTAGTTGTATTATTCATCATTTTAAATTCTATTGTAGTTTTTTATAGTAAGAATTTTTATTATAATATTTGTTACATCATTTCCTGTAATTAAGTATTTAAAGGAGGGATAGGTGATTTTTCATGGTTTCTGATGAAGTTCACGTTATTAAAGTGGATGAAAGCGCTAAGTTTATTGTGCCTCAGTGTGGTCTTTGGTTTGGATCCTACATTTTTTTTAGTTTGGTGTCTTATGGTGTGGTTTTTCAGTTTCTTCGCATTGCTCACTTAATGACTTCTATCCCAGATATGCCATTGCTTTGAGCTCCCCAAAACTGTCCCAACTTTGTGACACCCATCTGTACACTTGAGTTGTAACATATAGTATATATCTGCAGGAAAGTAAAGATCAGGGAGCCCACAGTTCACAAATGAAGATACTGCTAATTACAAATGTTTGTGTCTCACGTGGCACTAGCATTTCATTTGGTAAGTCATGCCAAACACGAGGGATTATAGTGTGAATTCATTTAGTTTCACCTCTCTACCGAAAAAAGTAAGCTTATGTAAAAGTGAGTCATTTACTTTAATATTACATCTACTGTAAACAATCTTTGACTTGCAGGATTGTTGAGATTTGTGTCTCTCAGGTTCTAGGATAGGTGGCAACTTTGCTCCCAGACTCTAAACTCCATCATATAGAATATACCCAGCCTTTCCATAGGCAAATTATTTTTTCTCCCAGATATGGCCTCCATGGCAAAAATATGACCACAGGCAGCTGGTATACTGCTATCAGAAAAATACACCATGATTCACAAGAGAGGAGCTGACGATTGTGTCCTGTAGCCAAAGGTTATATTTCAAGTACACAG
This sequence comes from Protopterus annectens, assembly GCF_019279795.1. Lineage (NCBI taxonomy): Eukaryota > Metazoa > Chordata > Ceratodontiformes > Protopteridae > Protopterus > Protopterus annectens. Next base: position 459,917,836 of record NC_056735.1, read on the forward strand.
ATATGTGGATTGTCACACAAAACCTTGGTACCTTGAGTCAGTGGCTGCATGCCTCTTGGGGAACAGGAGTGCAGCCTTAGAAAGTTTTCACTGTGAAGCATTCCTGGCACTTGTAGTGAGGGGCCTTATGTTGCCACCTGACAGAGATCTACTACATCACATGTAATGTTAGGAACAAGGGACCCATCGTCCTGTTCTGTCACTGTGTTTCTGAAATTTGTCACTAGTCTGTACCTTTCTCCTTGTTGCTTTTCTTGATGGACATCGTACCCTGGGTAAAGAAGGGTTTGAAATGTTGCACAATCTGCAAAGCTGGCATTATTTCCAATACAGTCATATGCAGAAAACCATGGCTGTCTAAGCAGAGACCTTGATCCCTGTGATTCAGATGGGCTAGACCAGACACATGGCATGAGCAGTGACCTAGGCTACTGGGACCAGCCAGGAAAATAGCTGCATTGTCAGTTCTCAGATAGTCTGAGAGCATTTACCAGCACATAACACTGGTATGCCTTGGGAAGCTTGATGTAGACCTTAGGCCTGGCAAACCTTGAATTCATAGCTTTGATGGACCAATGTATGGGTGTTCTTGTACAATAATATAAGTAACACTGTTCCTAGACAAGCGGATGTTTTGACCTGGTTCAGAAATTAATAAGTCACACCCCACAGAGCCACGATTCTTAATAATGCAAGAAACATCTTCACAGAGCTTACATACAGATAATGTACTTGAAAAAAAGGACATGTGTCTTTGCTGTGATTTGGTCTAGTTTATTACAATGTAAAGTCTGTTAAAGGCAGAATCCCTTGCCATGAGTAATAGGTTATATTTATAGGTTACAATACGCTAATTGTCCCAACAGGATATTCTCATGATGAGTATTCTCTGATACCTCTCAGTTCTGTTGTAAAGGTAGGACTACTGATGATCCAAGGAACATATCCCAATTTCTGCAAAGGTGAGGCAAACTGGGCTAATTGTACCCTTGCAAAATTATTTTTAACAATGACAGCATGAGAATGCCAAGATCCAGAACTGGCAGTGTATTGAAGGATGAAGGGTACAGTAGGTGGAGTATGGTTGGATTAAGTTTTTGAGGGAAGGACAGTTATTGGGTTGGTGTATAATGGTGTGGGCAACTGTAAGTTCATTGATTGCTACTAGGTGTGATGGTTCAAGCCATCTTAACTATTTTAAAGCAGTGCAGTGGTGTGTATGGTTGAGAAGGTTGGTTGCAAATTTAGCAATTTTGTTATAGCAGGCCTCAAGTTTGTTAATATCAGATTTCCTAAGGTTAGTGAAAATAGGGGAGGCATACATTAAGGTAGATAGTAGGTATGCTCTGGCAATATATTGTCTAGTGACAGGGGTGAGAAATGTTTTGGCTCTATATAATCAGCCAAGTTTAATGTGGACTGTTTTTATGGAGACTGCTGTATGTTTGTCATATTTTAGTGAGTTGTCAGTAGTGATGCCTGGTAATTTGGTGTTTTCTACCGGTTCAATTTGTGTATTGTCGGATGCAAGGATGTGGAAGGGGATGATGGAGATGAAGTTCTGTTATTAGTGAAAAGCATAAATTTAGGGTTTAAGATAAGTTGATTTTCTGTTAGATAATGCTGTATGTCAGAGAAGGCCTTTTGGGTTCTAGTTTTGAGTTCACTGAGGGTGGGAGCTGAGCAGATGATGGTGGAGTCATCTGCATATTGGACGGTTGTGGCTTGGTCAGTGGCAGAGCTAATTTTATTGGTAAAGATCGAGAAGAGTAGGGCCTAGGATGGAGCCTTGTGGGATGCCAACAGAGACTGGCAGGAGGGTAGAGAGTTCTTCCTGACATTTGGCTGCTTGTAGACGTTCAAACAGGTACCTATGAAACCATGCAGTAGCAGAGTGGGAAAGAGTAATGGCATGTAATTCATGTAGTAGTTTTTGATGGGAAACAGTGTCTAAAGCTTTTGCTGTAGCTAGAAAAGTTGCTGATACAAGGTAACCGCTGTTTTTTTAGCTGGTTGATAGAATTACTGAAACTAAGGAGGGAGGTAGTGGTGCTATGTTTAGGTCTAAAACCATGCCAGGAGCTACAGAGTGTGTTGTTTAGTAGTAGGTAGGTCATTAGTTGTGAGTGTACGCATTTTTCTAGAATTTTGCTTAAGGGGAATAGTGTGGCAATTGGTCTGTAGTTTGTTAATTCTGTGGATGTTCCTCCTTTGTGTAGAGGAATTATGTGGGAGATTTTCTAGAGTTTAGGGACGTATTGTTCAGAGATGGAGTGGTTGATGAGTATGGAGAATATGTATGAGATAGAATCTGCCTTCAAACAGGAAATGGACAGTTGGATGAGTATTCACAAATTCATTTACACCAAGAAGGCTGCACATGGTACCCCAAAGATCATGGAGTACACAGTATAACACCCCTTTATAACTAATCAAATTCCAGTATAAACGTAACCCAAAGAAGTAGAACCTGCATAAATTCAGTGCTGAAATGCTTTATTATTTTATCAGTACACGGTCTTCACTTTTACAGCACGATCCTCCTTGAGAAAGGAGGTTCGGTTTGAGGGTGGGTACTGGCAAGGTTTAAATGATCATAAGACTCATTTACCTTATTTTCTCTGATTGTGTAATTCCACATTGCATTTTTATGACTAATATAAGCAGAAACTTGAGGTTTGCGTTTGATCTTTGCATTTTTATTGCCTTGACTGTAGTAGTATTAATTTGCACTATTTTGTCTTGCTGCGTTTCCATTATTGCTCATTGCTGGCATTATCTGAAGTAACACTGTTGCTAGTACTATTTCAGCTAATTTTGCTTTGTTTCCATTTACTGGAACTAGGTAGACAGAAGCAAAATTAACATACTGTCTCAGTTACTGAGTGCCTGTTTTAATTACTAGTGTTGGTGTATTTCCTCTTGTTACTGATTGCTGTACTGTGTGCATTTAAAGCTACTGCTCTACAGCCCTTCTCTGGAGAGTATTGGAATATGGTGCTTGATATATCTTTGCTACTTGTGCTGTTTGCTCTGCAGTTACTGCATTGTTTCTATTTGTTTTACATTTACTGCAATTTGAACTGTTTGTTTATACTTTGTGTAGCTTTTCTACTTGGATTCACTGGGTTAGACGATATCTTACTCAATACTGCTGCTGTTAGTTAGAGACAAAGTTAACCTATTATTTTGGCTGTTGATTGCATTTTATCTCACACTTGATCATTGCTTTTGCCACATTGTTACTTGTACTGATTGTGCCACTGTTATGGACATTGAAGCTATTCCTGTTAGTGTACTTGAAATTATTGGGCAAGATTATCCTACTTTAAATTTACCAGTCATTGCTGATTAAATTACTACTCCTGTGTATTACTGTCACATTTACATTTGTGTGGCACTTTTATTACTGCTTATTTATTGTATCCAGAATCTTCAGTAGTCACATATTGTATTCTTGTATCCTGTACTGGTATCCCATGTTGTCACAATTTTATTGTCCAATCCATTATACCCTTTTGTCTTATACCAAGAGCGGGGGTTATTATAGCAATAACCCACGCCTGGGTGTGGGTAATGCGGGATTTACCCACGGTTGGCATGGTTTGGTAGACAACCATGGGTAAATCCTGCATTACCCACACCCAGAAGTGGGTTATTGCTATTATACTATGACATTATTTAAGAAAAGAAATAATTATTTTCTTAAATAATGGCATTGTATAATGCCTCTTTGCTGCCCTTCCGCAGCTGTCTGGTATTCGCGGCAGTTCTGATGTACTGCGCATGCCTACACAGTACATCAGGGCTGTAGCCAAAAGCAACGGAGACAGCAAGAGCTCCATTGCTTTTTACTGTTTCGCTATGTTAAATGGGTTTAACATAGCGAGACAGCTTTAAAATAAGCAACGGAGATGTCCGTTGCTTATTTTAAAGCTGTCTCGTTATGTTAAACCCATTTAACATAAAAAAAGCAACGGAGATCTTGCTTTCTCCATTGCTTTTTTTTTTAAAACCTGTCTCGCTATGTTAAATGGGTTTAATATAGCGAGACAGCTTTAAAATAAGAAACGGAGATCTCCGTTGCTTATTTTAAAGCTGTCTCGCTATGTTAAACCCATTTAACATAGCGACAGTTTAAAAGCAACGGAGAAAGCAAGATCTCCGTTGCTTTTTACACACTGTGTCGCTATGTTAAAAAAAGTCCCGGCGACCGGACCTTTTTCCATTAGTATAAGTCGATTTACAACATGCACGCTGGCCAATCAGCGTGCATGTTTTGGAATATTAATGGGGGGTCATGGTATAATAGGTTGTCATGTTTGCTCATACCCCATTGGCTGCACTAACCATTCTGGAATCTTAGCTCTTGGCCTTTGTGTAGCCAGCCTGATAGCACTAGGCATTCTGAAACAGTGTAACATTTGCAGATAGCCTGATAGCACTAGACATTCTTAGACAGTATACAAGCACCTCATGTTTATCAGGAACCCTTTATTGCTGCCTCACAATTATCCAGAATTTCAGTCAGCTGTTTGCTATTTTGTAGCCAGCCTGATAGCACTAGGTACTCTGAAACAGTGTAACAAATATCACATGTTTATCAGGAACCCTTTACTGCTACCTCACAATTATCCAGAATCTCAGTCAACTCTTTACTCTTCTGTTGCCAGCCTGATAGCACTAAGTATTGTGACGCAGTGTAACAGCTGTCACATATTTATCAAAAAACTTTTACTGCTACTTCACAGTGGTTCAGTATCTGAGAGATATAATTTCTTGAACGTGGAGGCTAACTTACTTGCTAAAAATGTATTTGGTAAGCACATGACACACACACACACACACACACACACACACACACACACACACACACACACACACACACACACACACACACACACACACACATCGCAAAGAGCACCTCTTCTACATAAAGTCACAGTATGGTTAAGAGGACATTGCCTAAGCCTCCAAGACTAAGGAGAAACCTCAGTCATTAGTTCACAAAGGAGCACACCCACCTTCACCCGCATGTCCATATTCAGTACATATGCCTCTAACAGTCACAAATCTGCAGACTCCAAACCCTTAAAACCCACAAAAACTGTACCTACCCATGATAATGTTTCATAAATGGGTGATTATTGTCAGGCATTTCGGCTGATGGTTAGCTGTCTTTCTGGAGCCAGGAGCCAGATTGTAACAAGGGCAGTTAGATCCATACATTCTGCCAAATACAGATATGACCTGGTAATGGCCGTCATGAGATTAAATAACCTTAGGTACTCAGTGCTTACAGCATCTTTAAGAAATCTGTAAAATGTAGTGCAAAATAAAATAGTAATATTTTTTTCCTCTTCTTTAAAGGCTACTAGCTCAGTTAATTAATCAATGGGGTGGCAAAAGCTGACACACTCTGGCTAGGCTTATAATTGCCCTCGGGCAGATAGCCTAGTACCTACCTATGAACTAAACAACTGGGTCCAGTTGTAAAAAAATGTGTGAAAAATCCTGTAGAAGAATTGAATGGCCTGCAAAAAGGGCTGGAATACAAAGTCCTGGCTAAGACTGATAGCTGTCACAATAAGTGCTATGTCATGCAGGTAATGTGCATGTTTATCTTTTTGTCTCTGACTAGTATTTTTTATAAATGTTCTAGGTTAATATTCAGGATACATTTGTCTGTTTATAATTATATCTGTTGTTGTTGTTGTTGTGTCTTTCGGCTTATCCTGGTTAGGGGTCGCCACAGTGGAACTCTGGTCCGCTAATGTTTGGTAGTGGAATTTTACGTGCCGAGTTACCAGCCCTGACGCACAATCTTCAACAAAGGCATGCCCAAAATGCGTTATTCACTCATTCACTAGCAAATAGTCTTATAGTTTGTGGAGACCTGATCTGTTGGAGTACAGTTTCCAGTACTTGTTAACATTGCTGTCACTTCAGTGAAGACCAGATGGCCATCTTTAGTGAGGAACCTCTTGTTAGATCCTGAAGTTAATAACCAATATGCTGTTCCAAAAAAGGCAGAACCTATATTGCATCGCACACATTTCTTAACTTAGCCTCTGGTGTCATTTCAAAGCTTCTAGAGAAAGTTCTGTCATCACCAACAAAGGCATCAAGGCTCAGCTACCCTGCAGTAATCATATGTAGCACAAAGTGAAAATTCCAACACATATCAAAACAGCACTGAGCCATATATTGATAGGAGCACTGGTATTTAAACAATTAAACAGCAAAGTAAAAATTATAGTCAGATTTATCATATTTACATTTGTATTGTTTTTCTGAGAAACAGAAATGGAATGAGACTGCAGTCCAAGTTTTACTGGTTGGTCCAAATCATTTCTGAGATTATGATAAGTAGGTGGAATGTCTCTCAACTTTGGAAAGACTGAGGAGTTTACAGTAGCAGGTACAAATGGAGAAAAACTGAGCAGTCTTCCTTGGAAAAGAGATATGCTTCTGGTGTTCTGGCAGAAAATACCAGTGTCTCATGGAGACTAACCTTGTCATCATAAATGCTGTATGTTTTTTGAACTTTACCAGACAATTGTTTACTTTGATTTTTTTGATAGGTTGAAGTTGAAGGGCATACATTTACTGGTAGAGGTTCAGATAGGAAAACAGCAAAGGAAAATGCTGCGATGGCAGCACTTGAATATTTCCAGACTGACAAAAGCCCAGCTGCTAAGGCAAATAAAAATATGTCTGCCAAAAGTGAAGAATCAAAGGTGAGCGCTTTTTCACTGTTTTTATAACATCATCATCATGATGCTGTTTTTTATTATCTTCTATTGTTATAACATCTTCAGTATGTAAGACCAAGTATTGTTTTACGTGACCAAAAAAGCGTATGAAAATGATATATGTAGTTGTGTCATTATCAAGCAAAATTTACATATTTATGTGTAGTTGTATAGTTGCAATATAAATTGTCCCATTTTCAAGTGTTGTATATAAAAAATTCAGCCAAGAACATGAAAGTAATGTTAAACAGATTGATTGACAGTCATTTGTCTTTGACAGTCCATCCAAGTTATACCTTGTTTAAAGACCCACATCATCTCTGAATGTCTGACTCTGCTGAATATGGAAAAAAGTAGTGAAACATACCAAAGACTTAAGAGTAGCTTGCAGACATCATAAAATGACATACAGTCTTTGGCTTGTCCTGAAATAGAGGTGAAGGAAGCAGTGAGCAGATCTTGTTGCCATTTCCCTTATTTTGACTGTCAGGTGACACAATATATTCTTTCTTAGTGCAATCTAAAGGTCTTCACCATGGTTCTCATGTTCATAGATAAGCACTAGGCTAGCTGGCTTTGAGGGCCATTTTAAGCCTAGTCAGTTTCCCTTTTTGAGCTCAAATTACCTATCCCATTTGGTTAGAGATTGTCCTTATCCATCCCATGGCCAATAACTATATATTCCCCCAATGAGAATAATTGAGATCCTACCATAGATCATTTGAGGAGACACATGCACAGGGTAAAACATTCAGGAACTCCCTGTATCTGTTAGTAGCACAGGGGGCAGTCTGGTGTAAATTTCCTGTTTCCCATTCCTAGATCCAATCTGGGCTTTAATATGGACAGGGATGAACTTCCTTTTATGTGGATGGGGAGTCTGCTGCAGAGCAGTGCTGCCCTCTGCAGGAGATTCTTTTCCCTCCAAACCATTCTGTTGATGTTGCAGAACAAGTTTATATCCCTAGATTGAGTATTTCTTATGCCGTTTGACTTGCTGATGTGCAGTAAATCCATCAGTATTTGGGTTCCATATCAGTTTTAGTTGGTCAGGAGGTCAGCAGATCTGGGGGACTGTTTAACAAACACTCATATATGCCAGCAGATAGCCTTCCCTTATAAATCCTTGGTCCTACTGAGAGGCTATCACTTAGGAGGCAACTTCATTCTGCATAGGAGCCTTCAAGCACAAGCATCTGCCTTTTTCTTACTTCTTACTGATGACATCTAGGGAGCATAAAAGGATATTGATGATTTGAACTCTGCTAGTACCCCACACATTTTACAGAGTGGTACACTGTATTCACAATTTGATTTTTGGAACAAGTGTTTTCTTCTTAGCATATAGTCTGTACTTCTGATTTCATTTGTTTAATTTTTGTATGAGTTATGAAAATGTTATTTTTCAGATTTTTACCAGTTTTGTTTATGACCAGTGTCTGGTTTATAAATGCATCTGTGGGTACCATGTCTAGTGCATGGGGGGGACTTGTTTAGAGATGCAGGAAAGGACAACTAGGTTTGGACAGATGTAAGCTGTCAAACCTTCATCTCACAATCCTAATGGAGCTCTCACATATTGTCTCAAGCCGTGAATCTTCCCAGAGGGTATGTAAGACCTGTGTAGACTGGGTCAATGACACATTTGATATCTCCAGCATATCCTGAAGGAGGATACATGACATTGTATTTTATTATTTATTTGTTGATGGGACATATGATGACAGACCTCTCACTTGATCTGTACAACCTTCCTTGAGAAAAGCAAAACAAATAGTAAAGCAGACGTGCTGTGACCTTTAGGAGACTGATATGCAAGGCCTGATGAGAAGAATACTGTTCCGGATGATCTTGTCTATGAGTTGGGCTTCCCAGATCTGATAGGAAGCATCTATAAGTCACAATGATGGAGTATGTCTGGACAATAACCTCTACCTTGAATGGGGTTGTGAGCAGACAATCACCCAGATGGCAGAAGAAATGAATACCCACAGTATAACTACCACTCACAGATGCAATTATAGAAGTTGGTGTAACTCACACTTGCTTGATAAAGGTCTTGAACTAAATGTTCTCTCCATTTCTGGAGCAAACAAAACTTTGAGCAGGATGAATGGGAATGTGAAGATGGATATTCTGCATTTCTGGCACAATGACATTCTCCTTTCTTGAGAAGAGGTAGGTTTGGACATTTGCTTGTACTAAATAAAGGATGTAGGTGTTTTAAGTCCAGACGTCCTGCATTTTGTTTTGTGACCAGAAAAAGCCTGTAATAGAAATGGAGCTGTTGCCTTTATTTAGAAGAGAGACATAATGCCCTTTCATAGGTCATCCAGTACGACATTTTTAGGCTGTGTGGAGGACCTCAAGAGGCTAGAGTGTTAGTGAATTGCCGTATGCCCTTTTCAAGGGAATTTCAAAGATCTGTTGAGCCATGGGTATTGCTATCTGTACTTAACTATGTAGGACGACACTTTTGACAATCCAGCCTCTTCCACACACCCTAGAATGTGGTTGGGGAAAGGGATAAACACAGGGGCGGCTCGTGGCATAGGGCTGCCGGACTGCAGCCCCCTCAAAAATGAAAAAAGAAAGAAAAAGAAATGAAAAATAAAAAAAAATATTTTTTTAAAATTTGCGGACTTCGCGCATAGACCGAGTCCCGGCTTATCGGTCTATGCGCATGCTCAAGGCAGCCCGGCCGTCCCCATAGGGGGACACAAGGAGCGTCTGTGCACTTTTACAGTGCACAGACCCGCCAGGATTATGGGACGCGTCCGGACTGCAAGAGGAGCAGCAGGGACTCGGGACAGAGCCTTAGGGATCTCGTCGGCGTCGGGAAGGAGCATTGGGATCTCGCGGGTCTTCAGTATTGCGCAGGAAGGATGTATGGACGTTTTCAGGTAAGGTGCCTTTTAATTTACAATGTTTATTGAGTTTGTGCTTTTTCTTTGTGTATGGTGCTTGAGTTTGTGCTTTTTCTTTGTGTATGGTGCTTGAGTTTGTGCTTTTTCTTTGTGTATGGTGCTTGTGCTTTACTGGAGTTTGTGTATGGTGCTTTACTGGAGAGAGAGAGAGTGTGTGTGTGTGTGTGTGTGTGTAAATGCCCCAGGTGCTTATGGTGGTGTGGTAGGGAATGCCTCAGGCTTGAACCCTGTACCCTGTATGCAGGTGTTAAAGACTTGAGTTCCCTACCCACCACCATTTGTAGAAAATTTCAGATTTTACCTCATATTCGATCTGATCTGTTCCTCATAATATCTGTGGTTTGTAAATGTTGCAATGCTTGATATTTGATGGTGTAGTAGTAGCATTGTTGCCTCACAGCTGCAGGTTCTTGGGTTTGATTCTTGGCTGGGGTTCCTTCTTTGTGGGGTCTGTATCTTCTCCCTGTGTTTGTGTGGGTTTGCTTTTGTGCCCTCCCATGTTACAAAGACATGTCTGCATTATTTCTTCCTGGGCCTCTGCTGAAAATTTGTTTATTTGTTCCAAGTCAGACTGTCCTGATTAAAAAATGTTAAATAAAATTGATAGGCATTTGAATTTCAGACTTAAGGGTTTCTGAATGTTTAATTCCTTGCGTATTTGATGGTGCAGTGGTAGTATTGTTGCCTCACAGCTATAGGTTTTCTGGTTTGATTCTTGGTTGGGGTGGCTTCTGTCTGCATCTCCTCCCTGTATTTGTGTGGATTTGCTCTGGTGCCCTGCCATTTTGCAAAGACGTGTCTGCAGTATTAATCCCTGCATCTCTGCTGAAAATTGTTTTTGTTCTGTCCGCAGTAAAATTGACAGGCATTTGAATTTCAGACTTCAGGTTTCTGAATGTTTAATTCCTTGCAGATTTGATGGTGCAGTGGTAGTATTGTTGCCTCACAGCTATAGGTTTTCTGGTTTGATTCTTGGTTGGGGTGGCTTCTGTGTGGAGTCTGCATCTCCTCCATGTGTTTGTGTGGATTTGCTCTGGTGCCCTGCCATTTTACAAAGACGTGTCTGCAGTTTTAATCCCTGCTGAAAATTGGTTTTGTTCTGTCCGCAGTAAAATTGACAGGCATTTGAATTTCAGACTTCAGGTTTCTGAATGTTTAATTCCTTGCATAATTGATGGTGCGGTGGTAGTATTGTTGCCTCACAGCTATAGGTTTTCTGGTTTGATTCTTGGTTGGGGTGGCTTTTGTTTGGAGTCTGCATCTCCTGCCTGTGTTTGTGTGGATTTGCTCTGGTGCCCTGCCATTTTACAAAGATGTGTCTGCAGTTTTAATCCCTGCGTCTCTGCTGAAAATTGTTTTTGTTCTGTCCGCAGTAAAATTGACAGGCATTTGAATTTCAGACTTCAGGTTTCTGAATGTTTAATTCCTTGTATAATTGATGGTGCAGTGATAGTATTGTTACCTCACAACTACAGGTTTTCTGGTTTGATTCTTGGTTGGGGTGGCTTCTGTCTGCATCTCCTCCGTGGATTTGCTCTGGTGCCCTGCCATTTTGCAAAGACGTGTCTGCAGTATTAATCCCTGCATCTCTGCTGAAAATTGTTTTGTTCTGTCCGCAGTAAAATTGACAGGCATTTGAATTTCAGACTTCAGGTTTCTGAATGTTTAATTCCTTGCAGATTTGATGGTGCAGTGGTAGTATTGTTGCCTCACAGCTATAGGTTTTCTGGTTTGATTCTTGGTTGGGGTGGCTTCTGTGTGGAGTCTGCATCTCCTCCATGTGTTTGTGTGGATTTGCTCTGGTGCCCTGCCATTTTACAAAGACGTGTCTGCAGTTTTAATCCCTGCTGAAAATTGGTTTTGTTCTGTCCGCAGTAAAATTGACAGGCATTTGAATTTCAGACTTCAGGTTTCTGAATGTTTAATTCCTTGCATAATTGATGGTGCGGTGGTAGTATTGTTGCCTCACAGCTATAGGTTTTCTGGTTTGATTCTTGGTTGGGGTGGCTTCTGTTTGGAGTCTGCATCTCCTGCCTGTGTTTGTGTGGATTTGCTCTGGTGCCCTGCCATTTTACAAAGATGTGTCTGCAGTTTTAATCCCTCGTCTCTGCTGAAAATTGTTTTTGTTCTGTCCGCAGTAAAATTGACAGGCATTTGAATTTCAGACTTCAGGTTTCTGAATGTTTAATTCCTTGTATAATTGATGGTGCAGTGATAGTATTGTTACCTCACAACTATAGGTTTTCTGGTTTGATTCTTGGTTGGGGTGGCTTCTGTGTGGAGTCTGCATCTCCTCCATGTGTTTGTGTGGATTTGCTCTGGTGCCCTGCCATTTTACAAAGACGTGTCTGCAGTTTTAATCCCTGCTGAAAATTGGTTTTGTTCTGTCCGCAGTAAAATTGACAGGCATTTGAATTTCAGACTTCAGGTTTCTGAATGTTTAATTCCTTGCATAATTGATGGTGCGGTGGTAGTATTGTTGCCTCACAGCTATAGGTTTTCTGGTTTGATTCTTGGTTGGGGTGGCTTCTGTTTGGAGTCTGCATCTCCTGCCTGTGTTTGTGTGGATTTGCTCTGATGCCCTGCCATTTTACAAAGACGTGTCTGCAGTATTAATCCCTGCGTCTCTGCTGAAAATTGTTTTGTTCTGTCCGCAGTAGAATTGACCGGCATTTGAATTTCAAACTTCATGTTCTTCAGAATACATAGTAGCACAACCTTTTTTCTAGCAATTTTCTAAGTTTATAAGATGAATATTTTAAATTTGTCCCTATTTTTGGGACTGTATTCCCCCATTATTGGCTTCGTCCAGGTTTTTGTGCTAAGGTTGACAGCTATGGCAAGAACTGAATTCACTGAATATGGACTGTAGAATTGTGCATATTTACTGATAAAGGTGCACTGTAGAATTGTGCATATTTACTAATAATGGTGGACTGTGGAATTGTGCATATTTACTAATAATGGTGGACTGTAGAATTGTGTATATTTACTAATAATGGTGGACTGTGGAAGTCTGAGTAGACTTTTTTATGATAAATGTTCTCAACTGGGCAGTTTTGCCATTATGGGTGCATATGTTTTGTTTCATTGCTTACTGGAAAAATGTTCAAAACAAATTTAAAACACCCTCTAACAAGTGTACTGTATTGTACAAGGAATATAATTTTTAGTACAATGAGGAAGGTGTATCAAAGAGCACATGTATGTTTCATATGCAAGGGGCCTATGATTCGAAAACAGCCCAAAATTAATCTTTATCTGCCACTGGCAAAATGTATTTTCTTTGAATGTGGGTTTCAATGCTGTTTCAATGAATGTGAGTTTCAAGGGCAGAGAAGTTTTAATGCTAAGTTTTCATTGTGAGACTGCATTGCTTTGTTTAACAGATTACTTAATGTTTGTGCTGTAAAATACAAAATAAAACTTTCAAATGAAGTCCAATCATTGAAGTAAAGCAGTATGCACATTAGTGTTTATGGTAAATGGAGTGAAATACCCAAGTAATGGTTAATTGGAATGGCTGCAGAGGCTCCAGTTCAACCATTATTTTGTCAGGGGGGGAAGGGCAGCAAACTCAGACAGGCCCAGCTGAACTATACCTCCCAACTGTCCAGATTTTCAAAGAATGAATAGATTTTTGCTTCTTATTTTTGGTTTGTTGTTCATAAAATTTGTAGTTTTAATTCCTAAATGATTTGCCAGAAGTCACTAAATAATAAGTTTCAGACTTCATAACCTTCATAAAATGCATGTTAAAGTAAGAGCCGTTCTATCAACTGTCTCAATTTATACAAGAGCAATTTTAGTACTGTTTATATGTGCCCCAATATATTTGGCCTTGTTCAGATTTACTGCATTAACAGGTTGAGAGGTACATGCAAATAAATTGCTTTATAGAATTAGGCATAGCCAACCTCTCAACTGTCCCCAATTTTTGGCTCAAAATGTTGCTCTTCCCCTAATAATCCCTCCATAAAATAGCAATTTTGGAAGAAAACATGGAGGGTTTACAATTAAGAAATAACTGTAATAATCAAAGTTATAGATTACTTGAAATGCATGTAGATTCTTTTATTTTGTCAGCTGCTCAAGGTAGCAGTACTAATATTAAAGTGTCCCTTCTTTGACAGGTAGAAGCTGTATTGTGTGTCTATTTTATATTTTTGCATCACATTTTTGGTCCATTTTTCATAAAATTGTGTTTTGGCAAATTAGTGACAAATCACTAAAGACTGAAGTTAGAAAATGACAGACATTTGAGTTTCAGATTTTATACCCTTCAGAAAATTCATACTAATGCAAGACCTATTCTATTATCTTTCTAAGTTTATTAGAGCAATATTTAAAAATTGTCCTTCTTGTTGTGCCTTTGTCCCACTTCTGTGTATGGCTTTGTCCAGATTTCTTGCTCTTGAAGTTGAGAGGTATGACAAATGTGTCAGGGCCATCACAGTCAGCCAGAGAGATTTCAAATTGTGACATGCTTGTTGCACCCCACTCCCCATGTAGTGACTCTGGATGTGTCCAAGCAAGGCAAGGAGTAGTTGTATCTACCTTGGATGGGGAGGACACACTGCATAAGTACTACAGTGGCTTTTCATCTGTCCTTGATTTTGCAGAATGGTCTGGTTTCTGTCATATTTTTGTACTGTTGATTTATGCTTATTACTCAAAGTGCCTGTTGCTCTGTGTTTAAGTAGCAATGCTTTAATGACCATAAGGTAAGCTTGTCTGACATCGTAAGATGCAAGTAAGCTTTAATAAGCATACTGTTAAAGAATTGCCAACATTGAAAGCCTTTCTGTTGTTGCCATGCAGAGAATACTTGACTAGATAATGTATAAGCCTTGGGTATTAAAGGACAGGATTCCATTATTTTAAAAAGCTCATTACACTTGTTGGAGACTTCCAGTCATCTCTACAGGCTTTACCCGTAAACTAAACAGAATGCCAATCATGTGTGGTCCATAACCTGTACAGTAATCCTTTAAGCAATGTATCTTGAGCTTGTTTCTTGTTTGCTTTTCATTTTTTACTTTTATCATGTTTTCCCCATGAAACGTTGTCAGGCAGCAGGTCTTTTTTGGATAAGAAACATTTTTACAAGTGGGGGCATCACATAGATTTCTACTTTCAGCATGTTGCTTGGTACTTTAATAAAGCTGAATATATTATAATTAGAACTGCAGTGCAAGGAGAAGTAGTTTGAGTTGAGTGCTTCTGGTTTTTCTTATACTTGATTTTGACTGGCGTTCCAGTAATGTATTTAAAAAGTAATTTATTTTTTCATGCCTCACAACCTTTTGTTTCCATCTAGATATTAAGTAAGCTGTCATGCAGCCAATGCATTGAAATATTTTTATTCTTCTACACTTATTTTTGTCTTGATTGGACTTTCATAATGATGGTTTGCCACCCAGGGCAGCGTATTTAATTAAAGTTAGTTTTTTTGTGGTTTTGTGCATAGCTCCTCCCCTTTATGGTTGACCACACCCCTTCCCTTTGACCCCGCCCATTCAGCGTCTCCTGCAGCCCCCCTGTGATTTGAAGTCACCAGCCGCCACTGGATAAACACCCAAAGGACTCTGGAGTATGGTGAATGACTCAGATAGGGAAGCTGCTGTCTCTGGCACCCAATGGATTTGAAACTACACAGTTTGATAGCCACCTCCACTATTTGCCCCCTCTTTGTGTGGTATTGGCAGAGTGGCTACCAGTTTCTCTTTTCTGAAGATCTGGCATAACGCAATCACATACTGTTCCCTTCAAGTCATTGAGGACCTCCTTATCCTTTTTGGTGTGTGGGTTAATACTGATAAAGGGGTCAATGAGCAGCTTTTGCATGGTCTCGTCAAGCATCCCAGGGATGTGGTGCCATGCATTTACCATGCACCCTCCTAAAACTAGTTACCTTATCCTTGGAATTAACAATGTCAGATAATGAGCTAGTCAGCAGAAATGTCTTACTGAGTTTGTGGAGAAGGAGAAAAGGAACATCATCACCCTCACTGATCCATCCGTGAAGGGTAGCATGTTTGCAGTATAGGAACACATGGATTCTTCCTTTACAGTCCCTATCTGGGTGAAGGAAGATTCTAACCAGAAATCCTTTGATTCCTATCTGATCTCCTCAGTCCAGCACAGGAATCTGAGATCATTGAACTGTGACAGATTTTCTGGATATGGCAGGCAAAAGAACATTGTCTGTTTCACCTGCCCAAATTGGTTTCCTGCAGGTATGCAGTTGAGTATGTCCTACTCTGTGATATTTGGCATGTGGGTTTGAGTGCATTCTAGCCATACAAATTTGATTACAGTGTTTATTAAGACCTTGATTGGTTTCTTGAACAATGAGCAAAAAGCCTGTATTTTGCATTAAAGTATTCATTTGCTTTAATCGTGTTTTTCTAATTTGTGAATGAGAATGTCAGAAGATGTACTTTGTACCAGTGGTATCTCTGTTATTATTATTGTTATCACTGTTGCTATGTTGCACATGTATTTCCATATTTAAATCTTACCCATGATGCCTTCCTTTTCAGGATAGTCTGGTCCAATACAATCGGTATCAAATTCTTATTGTCAGTGATGTCAGCTCAGATATTCCGGAAACTGAGGATTTCATTATCAAGAAAAAGAAGAAAGTGAATTTACGCAGGAAGAACAGGACACACATCCACAAAACTGAAGATAATATCCCCAACAATCAGGATCAGGTAGATATGGAGAGTAAGAGTAGTGCAGGTGTTCAGGAAACTACAGATTTCATCCCCTGCATTCAGGAAAAGGTAAATGTGGGCAGTGAGAGAAGCACCATTGTTCCAGACTCTGAAAACACTGAAGATCTCATCCTCTGCAGTCAGGACAAAGCAGACTTGGGCAGTGAGAGAAGCAACACTGCCCCAGACTCTGAAGACACTGAAGATCTCATCCCCTGCAGTCAGGACAAGACAGATGTGGGCAGTAAGAGAAGTACCACTGCCCCAAATACTGAAGATATCATAGCTTCTAGTCAGGCCGAGGCTGTTGTAGGCAGTGAGAAAAACACCATTGTTTTAGATGATGAACACACCATCCAGTACACTCAGGACATGGCAATCATTTGCAGAGAGAGAGGCATCACTGTCTCAGGTCTGAACATCCCATACCCTGCAGTAAAGACAAGGCTGATATGGGCAATGAGAGAAGCACCACTGTCCTAGATGATGAGCACCTAATCCCTTGCAGTCAGGACAAAGCCAATGTGGGCAGTGAGAGAAGCATTGCTGTCCCAGACTCTGAAAACATTGAAGATCTCATCACTTGCAGTCATTATAAGGCCGATATGGGCAGTGAGAGAAGTACTGCCATTCCATACTCTGAAAATACTGAAGAGCTCATCCCCTGCAGTGAGGACAAAGCAGACTTGGGCAGTGAGAGAAGCAACAATGTCCCAGACTCTGAAGACCTCATCCCCTGCAGTCAGGACAAGGTAAATGTGGGCAATGAGAGAAGCTCCACTGTTCCAGACTCTGAAGACACTGAAGATCTCATCCCCTGCAGTCAGGACAAAGTAAATGTGGGCAATGAGAGAAGCTCCACTGTTTCAGACTCTGAAGACACTGAAGATCTCATCACCTGCATTCAAGACAAAGTAAATGTGGACAGTGAGAGAAGCTCCACTGTTCCAGACTCTGAAGATGCTGAAGATCTCGTGACCTGCAGTCAGGGCAAAGCAGACTTAGGCAGTGAGAGAAACAACACTACCCCAGACTCTGAAGACACTGAAGATCTCATCCCCTGCAGTCAGGACAAGGTAAATGTGGGCACTGAGAGAATCTCTGCTGCTCCAGACTCTGAAAACACTGAAGATCTCATCTCCTGCAGTCAGGACAAGACAGACGTGGGCAGTGAGAGAAGGACCACTGTTCCAGACTCTGAAGACACTGAAGATCTCATCCCCTGCAGTCAGGACAAGACAGATGTGGGCAGTGAGGGAAGAACCACTGTTCCAGACTCTGAAGATGCTGAAGATCTCGTCCCTTGAAGTCAGGACAAGGTAAATGTGGGCAGTGAGAGAAGCACTGCTGTTCCAGATTCTGAAAACATTGAAAATCTCATCCCCTGCAGTCAGGACAAGGCTAATATGGACAGTGAAAGACACACCGTTGTTTCAGGTGCTGAAGGTATCATCCCCTGTAGTCAGGACAATGCTGATATGGGTAGTGAGAGAAGCACCACTGTCCCAGAATCTGAAAATGCTAAAGATCTCATTCCCAGCACTCAGGACAAAGTAGACTTGTTCAGTGAGAAAAGCAGTGCTGTCCCAGACTCTGATGATAATGAAGAGCTCACGTCCTGCATTCAGAGCAAGACCGATGTATTCAGCGAGAGAAGAAACATTGTCTCAAACTCTGAAGATAATGAACATCTCATTCCTCGTAGTCAAGACAAGGCAGACTTGGGGCAGTGAGATTAAAACCTCTGTCCCAGAAACTGAAGTCCTGGTCTGTCACAAACAGAAAAAAATAGATACAGATGCTGAGAGTAACACAGCTGATCATATGGATCAATTGTCTGTATTGAAGCGATTACGTTGTTATTTGAAAAGCTTTCATATTGGTGTTAAGAGATGTTTCTATAAGCTTTGCTGCTGTTATTAAAAATAATTTTATTTAATCAGAATTTTTTGATTCAATAAAATCATAAAGTAAATATACCATAAATGCAGATATTGTGTTTTTCATTGATTTGTTTCACTAGCCTGCGGTACTGATAATATGAGGGTTTAGACATTCATGTGCAGCATTGTGTTTTGTATCAGTATATGCTACATTCTAGGGTTTTTCACTTAAACATAGCATGCCAAGCTTGCATTGTGACCAACTTTTCTTTCTGCTTCACTTTGCTGTACAAATTAGCTTCATGTTCAAGCTGGGAAGGAGATCTCACAAGTGGGTAATGAAACCTGAGTTAGTCAATAAGCCTTCTGACAAGAAAATAAAACTTTTGAGGTAAAACCTTTTAGATCTGACTGTCAGCTAGTGATCCTTTCAGGGATGGGCAGATAAACTGATTTCCCTTTGCAGAAAACATTCCAGTACATTATTTTTCAAGACTAAAACGAGAACCAGTGGTGTTAATGCCCAGCAGAGAAGCAAAAACTGAAGTCAGGATAAAAACAAAACAGGTCTGATGAAGCGATTGCGAAAGCGCTAACCTGCTCTTAACAAATAAAATCTGTTTTTATCATCCTTTGTACGTACTTGGATCATTTGGGATATTTTTATCATTTTTATTGATACGCATTCATTGGAGGTATCAGGACATTGTGTTTCAAGTACCCTTCATTGCATTGCCCAGCAGCTGTTTTGTTTTTATCCTGACTTCAGTACATTATTTTTGGTGAAACAATTTTTTTCTTTGAATTTCATTATTTCATGTTAGGAAATGCTTTTTTTTGTGGAACTGTCATGTTGCTGAGGGAGTTTTTACTTATGTAATGCTTGAGTGACAAAACACTGTAAAATAATCTATTCTTATTGACCTAATCTATCTGTTTGTGTATAGTGAGTGTGTTGAAGTATGTGTGTCTGTGTGTGTGTGTGTGTGTGTGTGTGTGTGTGAGTGCATGTGCGAATGCGTGTGCATGCATGTGTATGTGTGTGCGCGTGAGTGTGTGTGTGTGTGTGTGTGTGTGTGTGTGTGTGTGTGTGTGAGTGTGTGTGTGTGTGTGTGTGTGTGTGTGTGTGTGTGGGTATGTGTGTGTGTGTGTGTGTGTGTGTGTGTGTGTGTGTGTGTGTGTGTGTGTGTGTGTGTGTGTGTGTGTGTGTGTGTGTGTGTGGGTGTCTGTGTGTATGTGTGTGTGTGTGTGTGTGGGTGTCTGTGTGTATGTGTGTGTGTGGGTGTGTGTGGGTGTGTGTGGGTGTGTGTGTGAGTGCATGTGTGAATGTGTGTGCACGCATGTGTATGTGTGTGTGCGTGTGTGTGTGTGTGTGTGTGTGTGTGTGTGTGTGTGTGTGTGTGTGTGTGTGTGTGTGTGTGTAGAGGGGCCAAATTTGGTGCTTTTGGGGACTGTCACTGAAAATTTTCCCTCAGTGCCTTAATTTTCATGTCAGAAGATTTATTGACCCACTCAGGCTCTGCTCCTTGCTTATGAGATCTTCTTCCCAGCTCTAACATGAAGCAATATTTAGTCTCAACAGTTCTTGATTCTACTATCCCCAAGAAGAAGAAAGTTTTAGGGAGTCCTTGGGTGTCTTGCTGGCTCTGTCACTGTGTTAGCTGCTGGTGGGTGTGTCCGCTGTGCCTATAAATTTGCCGTCAGACCATCCATCTTTTGCTGTTGGTCTCTCTAGTGTACCTGCTGAGAAAGCCACTAAGGACCAAGAGATCGGCACATCCTCTGCAGCCGTAGGGCTGTCATTGCTGGACATGGGAGAATTACACATCTGATCTTGTCATTTTCATTCGTTCGTTAACTGATAGCGGTGGATCCAAGCCTGTGATCCGACTGTATTTTGCCTGCTTGCTGATACATTGTATTTGTTTTTTCTGCATTTATTCTGTTATTGCACTTGAATTCTCATTTTGTTACTTTTAAAATCTGTAATTGTTGCAAATTGTTTCTGTAGGCTGTGATAGCCGATTTATAGCATTTAAAAGTGTCTACTGTATCTGTTTCTGCTTGTTTCTGAAAAAAAATATCTCTTGTTTTTCCCGCCTTACTGAGCTAGAGTAGTCCAGTTTCAGAGTTGCTGATCCCTGGACTTTGTTTGTAGTTCCTGTTACTGATTCTTTGCCTAATTTGGAAGTAGGAAGTTCCCTTGCTTACCAGTGGGAGTGGGAAGCATTGAGCTGCCTGTTGGTCCAGTTTTGTGAGGTTTCAGCCAGTAACTTGTAGTCTATTGGTCGTTTTGGGCCGGTTCCTAGCTTTTTTCAGCCCCCTGATATAAAACACACTAAACGCGCGTTTGTGCGATTTAGTGCGATTTAGCGCGTTTTAGCGCAGAGTTGCCACTGTTACACACAAGAGCAGCGGCGGTTAAATAAGGTTAAACTATTCGGGCCACCTAAATTACACTCTTC
Organism: Protopterus annectens; assembly: GCF_019279795.1. Lineage (NCBI taxonomy): Eukaryota > Metazoa > Chordata > Ceratodontiformes > Protopteridae > Protopterus > Protopterus annectens. The sequence continues at coordinate 459,938,588 of NC_056735.1, forward strand.
AAATTTTCCCTTAAAACTACCTTCCTTGAGCTGTACTGCTGATCTAACCAGCGTATCCTATAACTGAAAGGTTCATCTCTACTTGATTCCCAATTAGACTATTCTCTATCTGTAAGCCTAGCACTTACTCCTACAGTACTTGCACCTTGATAAAGCACTCTTATTATAGATAGTACCATACCAGCCTAAAACCCACTTCCCCGGAGTCCTTTGAAAGTCTTTTTTTGTACTACTTCTAGTTTGTCGAGGGATCAGTTGCTAGTGTCCTCTCCTGCTCAACTGGTGAACCTGGGAATATTGAGGCAATGTTACAATTGCCTCATGTACACAGACAATCCTCTCCTTCTCCCACAAAACACAAATACATGCGAGAGATGCAACTATACGGCCAAACTGGAGGCTGAGCTCTCTCAACATAGGACTGGCAAGACCAGACAGGAGGAGAAGGTAACCACACACAATACATACCCAGTCACACATAGTACCATCACAACTTCAAATCATACACATAATCACACAAAGACATACTCGGAGGCTCTGATCAAAAATCTACCAAAACAGCAGAGGCCACCAAAGCAGACACCCAAACAACTACCACCTCAGGACCCAACACATGCAACACATAGACCACACAGTCAGAGTGTCAAACAGTCACAGCCCTTAAGGCCAAACACAATGCCAGACAAACTTGTCATTGGTGACTCCATAGTCAGACACACTGACGTCCCGCTCACCAGACTGAGTAAGGACAAGGTCACAGTAATCTGCCTGTCGGGCGCTAGAATCTGCCACATAACGCAAGCACTCAGGTCTCTCGACAGCAGGTACAAGTACGACTCAGTCATTGTCCATGCTGGTGTCAACGACCTGAGACGTACCTCCTTGGACTACATGAAAAGGGACATTGAGGAGCTCTCTGATTATTTAGCCCAGGCAGGTATGACTCTGACCTTGAGCAGTATCCTACCTTCACCTAGAATGATGCCACAATACAGTGATAAGATGATCAGCTTTAATAATTGGCTTAAATTCTGGTGTCATTCAAAGGGGATCCAATGTCTGTCTGCCTGGGATGACATGCTGGACAAGCCACGCTGCTTCCCAAGGGACGGCTTGCACCTGTCACCCCTGGGCTTCCGGATAATGGCAAAGGCTCTTTCCACCCCCATAGTGCCTTTTTTAGGCAAGGCTCAAATTCTAAACCTACCACCCTAGAACACCAAAAAGAAAAAAAACTAAGGGTAATGCTGCTCAACGCCAGAAGTCTCAATCTCAAGATGCACGCACTCGAGGCCCTTCTCAATATGGAGAACATTGATGTCTGTGCTGTGACAGAAACCTGGTTCAAGGCTCCTGAGAGCACCCCAGCACTAACAGGTTTCACCTCATATCATGCGTTCCGGCCCCAAAATCCGGACAACACCAAGAAAGGAGGGTGTCCATATTCATAAAGGACACCCACACCTCAAGGTTGGTGGCAACGCACGATGCATCGGAGACCATCCAGGTGCAATTAACCATAGGCAAGACTGCTCTGCAATTTGTAGCATGTTACAGGCCACCCTCTCAAACTCAGGAACCTCATATGGCCTTCCTGAAAACATTGGAGGGATAAATGTATCTCCAAACACCATCATACTAGGTGACTTCAACTACCCTAATATAGACTGGGAACACTACTCAAACCCAAACACTCTAACCCAAAGATTCCTGGAGTTCATAAACTCAAATGCCATGGAACAACTAGTCACCATCCCCACAAGAGGAGAAAACATACTTGATCTCATCATCACGAACATGGGATCAAAATGTTCAACACCGGAAGTATACCCCTCACTGGTGAGATCAGATCATAAACTAATCTCGCTGGAGGTCCTCTTCCCCCCCACCTGAAACAAAAAGACCACAGTGAAAAACTTCTCAAAAGCCGACTTCACACTTCTAAAAACTAGTGTGGTCTCCTTTAAGGCCCCTGAACCAGTGGTAAACATTACTCAAACCGCTGAATCACTTACAAATGCCTTCTACCAGCACCTACAGGACTGCATGGATCAGGCTATCCCAAACAAAACTAAGACTCTCTGTACCAAAGGCAAGCGTCCAGTCTGGTGGACCCCAGCCATAAACAAGCTCTACAACAAAAGGAGGAAGCTACTACAAGATAGAGCAAAATCCTTGAAAGGTAAGACACCTTTGATCATCATAAGTAAAAAACTAAGAGCTCTCATAAAATCATCCAAGGCAAATTTTGAGAGAAAAATCGCCAAGGACTCAAAAGACAATCATAAGGCCTTCTTTAGCTATGTTAGAAACCTAGGAGGAAACTCCCAGATATGCTCAGAATTAGTTCAAAATGATGTGAAAATTACTGAACCTTTACACATTGCCAACATACTGGCTGACAGGTTCAGTGCAAACTTCTCCCCCCCCCCAAAAGGAGAGATATCTATACCATAGGATTGTAGCCTCCCAAACATCTCCAACGCCCAGGTGAGAACTGCTCTCACTAAGGCAAAAAACACAGCATCCATGGGACCGGATGGTGTCCCCGGCTGTGTGCTTCACGAACTCAACGAGGAATTGAACCCACAATTAGGACAGCTGTTTAATCTTAGCCTCACCTCAGGATACGTACCCAAGGAGTGGCGACGGCACTGTGGTCCCACTTCATAAGGGCGGTGCCTCCACCGACCCTAGAAATTACCGCCCCATTAGCTTGACAAGCCTTATCTGCAAAGTCATGGAGAGGATCATAATGGAACTCATAAATAAAGACATAGGGAACTTGCAGACTTTAGATCCAACCCAGTTTGGCTTTGTCAAAGGCAGATCCTGCCTCTTAAACTTGGTTGACTTTTTCGAGACAGTCACCAAGGCCATTGATGAGGGAAAGGCAGTCCATACAGCCTACCTCGACCTGGCAAAGGCCTTGACACAATACCCCACTCAGGTATCATCGAAAAACTCATCAGCTTGAATGTAAACCCATACATCACAAGATGGGTTGCAAACTGGCTAAGTGACAGAACCCACAGGGTCAGAGTTGCTGGAGCCATGTCAGACTCAAAGCCTGTCACTAGTGGTGTCCCACAGGGCTCAGTCCTGGGTCCACTCTTGTTCGGCATCTACTTTTCTGAAGTACAAGCAAACACAGGAGGGTTATGGCTGACAAAGTTTGCAGATGACTGCAAACTGGGCGCCATAGTCGAAAACACATCTGACACAGATATCCTTCAGAAGGGCCTCACAGAAATGGATAACTGGTGCCAGAGCCATGGCCTAAAGTTAAACGCCAAGAAATGCATAGTCATACCTTCGGGAAAAACAAGGTTACCCCTAGCTACCATATAGGTGGCAATCCACTGAGCACAGAAGAAGTCATCAGGGATCTGGGGACCCAGGTTGACAGTAGCCTTTCATTTGGCACTCATGTTGCTAAAGTAGTTAGGAAAACCTTCTATATTGCCCACCTGATCATAAAGGGATTCACATCTAGATCAAGGGAGGTCATCGTCCCCCTGTACTCATCACTCATTAGACCTATGATTGAGTACAATGCCCCATTCGGAATGTATCTGACCCGACACCTGCTGCAGCTTGAAAGGCCCCAAAAGTTCCTCACCAAAAGGATAAAGGGTCTCAAAAATATGTCTTATGCTGCCCGACTGAAAGAAATCCAGCTCTATTCAGTCTCATACCGCTTGCTCAGGGGTGACCTGTGCCTGATATATAAGGCCATGTCAAACCCAGATTTGATGAATATGCTTCACCTCAAAAAATCTAGATCCCTCAGAACCACAAGGGCGGGAGACTTAAACCTTGATACGGTTATAAATAGAACGTGCTGGAGGGACAGATTCATCACCCAGAGACTCCCTATGCTGTGGAACAAAATCCCGGTACATGTGAGGCAGAGCACCTCGCTGGCCTTGTTCAAGAGGAATCTTGACCAATGGATGGGAGATCGCAGATATACCCCAGGGATTACTTCAGTGTCACTGCTTGACAGAGGCACAGCAAAATAATAGGCATAGTTTGTATTCAAATCAAAGGGGTGGCGAAAGCCACATAACTATGGGCTAGGCTTATAAATGCCCTTGGGCAGATAGCCTAGTATGAACCTATGAACCTATGAACCCAATCCGTTTCTACTGGATCATCAGGTCCTAGAACTCTCAAGCTCCTCCCTTTACTCATAATGCCCCACCAATCTTATGTACATCAGAGCTCGTTTGTCATTAGGTATCAGACTGAGATTCCTAGCTCTTGACTGTTTTTGAGAGGTCTTCAGACTTTTTCTTGTGAGTTAATGTTTATATATTACCTTTCTTATTTCTCCCTCCCATATTTTAGTGTCCTTAGCCAATTCTGCCTTCCCTTTTTATTGTCCGTTACCTCTGCGGGACTTCTCTCATTACCATTGCTGGTATCCTTTTATATTCTTTATGTGTACTCTACCATTGTTGCTAGTTTTTCCTTTTTCTTCCTTTGTGTACTTTCCCTCAAAAATACATTTCTGTCTATATCGGTAGATTGTTTTCTTATAACTTTTGTAGGGTAATATTTCTTAGTAACTTTTTATGTTCTGCTGCTTCTTATTGTTTTTAAGATGCCAGACAAACCCTTTATGTTTAAAAAGTGTGTTTCCTGTGGGCATAATATTACAAATTCTGATGTCTACAGAGAATGCATGTATTGCCTAGGTCTGACATACCTTAATGTTGACTGTGCTATTTGCTCGAGATTCTGTAGGATCTCTTGCCTCTACATCTACCTCTTCAGTGGCTGGGGCTCAAACCCCATCTAAAGTGTTAGAGAAATCTAAAGTTGACACTGTAACTAAGAACATGGTGTCCTGGAAAAGGTGTCCAGATCGATCCTCAACTTCAGCTTCATCTCCTTCAGCAGAGCCTCCTGCTAAGATTCATATAATCATAACAGGAAAAATAAAAAACTCAGACCATGTAACCAATAACTCCACAGAAATAAATGGTCTGGGCACACTGGAACAGGCTGTAAATAATTTAATTTAATTAATAAAACAAACTCAAGTGCAAGCGCTTTCATCCTGCTAAATGCTGGGGTTTTCCAAGTAGAATGAAACAGACCATTACAGCTATTACAACTATAAATACTTCCATTTAAAAAAGGCGCCAAAACTCCTTAAAGAGATACACCTTCTTTCTTAACAAGACTTCCTTTGGTTAAAAACATTTAATAAAAATCAAACGTGTTTGTAATATAATTGATTATAATAAGTACACACATGAGAAAACATAACTTGTCTTGTTATACACTAATACTTGAAAAAGCCCAGCATTTAACAGGGTGAAAGCGCTTGTACTTGAGTTTGTTTTATTAATTAAATTAAATTATTTACATTATTAAATTAGTTCCAGTGTGCTCAGACCATTTATTTCTGAAGATTCATATAATGTCAGATCTGTCAGTGTTGGACCATACAACTGAAAAAGCAAGGTCTCCTCAGATCTTGATTCCAAGATGGCTGCCGACTAGACAAGTCCCTATTTACTGAGCTCCTCACATTTATGTAATATCCGCTTTTTTTACAACTTTGGAAAGATATTTTTCCTCAGATTTTTTTACAAAAAGCTTTCTTAGGGTTTTTACTACACATCTGGAATATTTTTCTCTTTGGAATTATCAATTTGGGAAGTATTTTTCTTCAGAACAGTGTGTGGCTTCAATTATTGTGGAACCATCCAGCTTAAAGATTCTCCTCAGAACCTGCTTCCCTGACTTCACTACTCCTCTCTGGGCATGGCTTCTAAACCGGATTCCATGGAGACACAAGCAACAAAGGCCAAATTCTCTTCCATGCTCTCACCTGAGAAGGATTCCAGTTCAAAAAGTCTAAGAACTAATAAACAAAATCCTGAATCTACTAAAGTAAGTAACAAGGATTTATCTGACTCAAACTTTCATTTAGATGAACTAAAATTAGCATTACAGCCTATTCAAGATGCAATTCAGAGTTTCTCTAAACAATTTACTGAATTTGGCATATCTTTGAAACAAATAAGTGAAATAATGGATTTGATTGAAAATAAAAATACAGCTTTAGAGATAAAAACAGATTCTTTGGAAAATGACTTAAAAACTAAGGATAAAAGTATTTCAGAAATCCAAGCTAAATTACTAGATTTAGAAGCCAGGAGTCGTAGAAATAACATCATTATTCGTGGCTTGCCAGAAACTTATGATAATAAAAACTTATTATCAGTAACAAAACAGATTTTTGAGGCTTTGTTAAACTGTGAGGCAACCTCAAAATCTATAATTATAGAAAGAGCACATAGAGCACTGCATGCCAGTCAGGATTCTTCATATCCTAGGATCATCTACACTAAGTTACTAAACTATCAAGCCACTTTCCAGATCCTTGAAGCAGCTAAAAGTAAAAAGCAGTTTGTGTGGAGAAATCATAAATTATCATTTTCACAGGATCTTCCTTCTCAAATAAAAATGAAAAGACAAAAACTTTCTCCTTACTGTGCTGATTTGATCAAAAGAGAGATAAGATTTTGTATGAGTTATCCAAATACTTTATCTTTTTATTATAATGACAGAAAGTTTATGTGCACAGATCCCAAAGAAGCAAAAGAAATTTTTCTTAAAATCTTCAAGAAGTTGCCAGACTCTGTGTCTTAATGTTACTTTATGTATTTAATCTCTAATGGAATGTTTTATTTTATTTTATTTTATTTTATTTAAGGTACTTCTTGTCACTTAAAACTTGACAATTTGTTTTAATGTCTGAAAATGTGTTATCAGTTTGTATAAAATAACTTGTTTGGGTACCTTTCATTTTTTTTGTTAGGAATGCCTTTATCTTAAAGGTAAAAGTTTTACTGGCTTATTATATTGACATTATTTCACGTAATCTACAGGGTTATTTTTATTTTGCGAAGTAATGGACTGTCTTATAGTGTATTGCAATAGTATTTTTCTAGCCCTTAGTGGTTTGTGAGCATTTTGGAGGGAAACTCTTTGTCTCGAGACATGCTACAAATTGTCAGACTACTCATTGCCTTAACAGCTACATCTTCAGTTTGCCTCGCACATACAGATGATTTTCGGAAAAGCTGATTGACGTCATCACTAGCAAAATGAAACCATCGTGTTCAGTCATCCTTTTCTTCTACTTTCAGTCTAGTTTTATATATGTTATATACATTTACTGTGTCCTATCATAAACATAAGTAGGCTTATCTTTATAATTTGTTTTTTTTTCTCCCTCTTTATTTGTATTTTTATTTTCATAAGCTATTTTATGAAAATAACCAGTTGGTGCCCCTTGGTTTATTTACAAGTTTTAGAAATAAAATATCGGTGGGAGCTGAGAGAATCATCGCAGGTTAGTGCTCTGTTTTAGACTGAGACATCTTTGTATGGGGGTATGAAATGAGCGCTTTTGCGTGGGTTGACTGTGCTTCTTCAATATATAATTAGTACTAGAGAGGCGCATCTCTTTATGAAGTTTAGCGGGCAAGTCAGGCAATTGTGCAGGCAGTGGTTCAGTTGCCAGGCTTGTTTTAATAATCGGACTCTTGTGGTGACTGTAGTCTTAGGATATTGGAGTCCCCAGTTTATGGGACGCTCTCCTAGCATGACCGATGTCCAAGTGCTTGCTATTTGAAATTATATTTTGGTTCATTCAGTCTCCGATGGTTGTCGTGGAGCTTCACTTTAAATGGAGTGCAGTTTAGGAAGGGTTTATATGTTACTTATAAGCAATGCACTTATAAGATAATCAAGCAATGCACAAATAAATTAAGCGATGATGGCGATTGGGTAATGTACTTCTGTTTGTCAGTTTGAAACAGAGCGCTGTGGTATTGACTTGCTTCTGGATCGGTTGATATATGCTATGGTTTTGTAATGTGGTGGAGCGTATCGGTTGATTCCTTATAATATCTTGTAGAATTAATTTAATTTAGGGTTTAAGACTGATTCAATTTAGATTTAGAGTCAATTCAAAGAACATTAAAAATTATTAGAAACTCGAATATGTTAAAAATTTTCAATTAGCGTAGTTTCTGTTTATTCCTTGTGATTCATAGTGATAGCATGACATGCGCTACTAAATTGACAGTGTATTAAGCGTTGTTGCTGCGTTGCAAAGATCTGCAATAGATTGAGTGTGCTAGGCTGATAGGAAGGTGTCTAATGGGGAACGTGTAGATTTGTTACAGCAAACTGAGAGATTCATAGGTATCATCAGTGGTGGTCAATATGGGAAATGGAAACGCATTGTTTTAGTAAATGTTAGATGGAGCTAACTAACATATTTATTAGTTTATTATTCTTTTAAGTTGTTTAGTCATTGTTGACATTGGTGGTAAATGTGTTTTTTATCTTCAGTTCACCAATAAGATTTGCACTTCTTTACAGTGAAGATCGATGTGCTCCTCAGGCAAGAAACTTACTTCGACTGTCAGAGAAAGACAATCTTCAGCATAAGTCTCAGTCAAATGTCTTGTTGTAATGTAGTCCAATACTTGCTGTAATAGAGCACAGGGAATACTTTGTAGACATATTTATCTGGCTTTTGGTAACTCAGTATGTGTTTCAATGCTATTCAGTGTTAACAAGCAGCTAATTAACTACATCGCTGACAGTGTCAATACATGCAAATTAATCATCAGCTCATGCATAAGGTTATGGTCTTTTCTAAACTGAAGATTAACATATGTTATTTCTTTTTTTTTCTTTTTACAAAAAGAGTAAGAAAGGAAAGTAATATACTTCATGGTGGATAGTCAAGGCTGTATTTTATTAATGTGAGATCTTCGGTTATTTTTATGATATACAACTAAATGATAGGACTAAAAGTTTTGTTTATTGTTACACACATTATTTATATTTATTTTTGTTTCCAGAAATGTCGTAATAGGCATTGTTATTCTTTCTTGTTGGCGATATTAAATGGGCTGCTTACTTAACTGACTGCTATTTAAATGTATTATTACAATGACAAATATAAATCTAAAAGTTTTACAATAAGACAACTATGCCTGTTTTTTATAGTTAGTTGTCTGGTAATTTCTCTATTTTCTGAGAAATAGAAAGCTGGATTAGTTATGTGGGTCTAGTAAGCTTTGTATCTGTATTTTGTATTAGTTCTTTTTTCTTTAGTCTTTTTTAAAAAAAAAACTTTACTTGTAAAATTTCAAATTCATATTAGAATATAATGTGTATTTCAGATCTGTTATGGGGTTGTCATGTTAGTGTAGTTCTCTTCTTCCCTGTGTAGTGTTCACTTATCATCCATAATTTATTCTTGTTGTTGACAACGTATTACTGTGTGTATATAGAGATGTTATTTTTCAACACTTATATATGAATCACATGAGGAAAATCATTTTACCATATTTATATTTACAAATATAGGAGCTTGTAGGTATTTTTTTTTGAATGGGGATTGTTTTATGTTGGACATCTTGTGTTTAGATAGTTATGTATATATGTTTTATGTTATTATCCTGGTTTTAGTCCTTTTAAGGACTATATGTAAAATTTATTTTGTAAAATTCATGTTTTTGGTAACCAAAACTGCTAGTTCTATTATGTCTATTTTTGATCCTCCCTCATCAATAGGGGTATGGTGGGCAGGCACCAGGGTAAGGATGAGGGTAGTAGGTAAACTTCAAAATATTTATCCTCTGAGATTACTTTTAACGTGGTGCTTTTATTTGTTTATAGACCAGTCTAGCTATATTCTTTGTTTTTGGTACTTTTTTAAATACATTCAGGACATTACATCATATTTTCATTGCATCAATACCAACCTGCTACATTGCCCATGACAAATTGCTTAATAATTGATTCCTGGAATGTTAGAGGAATCCAAAGTAAATCCAAAAAATCTTTATTATTTCATTTGATATTTAAATCACAAGCCAGTATATGTTTTATTCAAGAGACACATATACCTCGGGATGACTGGGAAAGAGGGTTAAATAAAAATTGGATTAGGAGAATAGTAGCTTCTGGAGATTCTTCTAACTCTCGGGGAGTAGCTATAATTATTAAACAAAAATTCATAGGAAATATCTTAGAGGAGAAATACGACAATGAGTGCCATTGGTGCCTGTTTACTGCTACTATCCATAACCTGGATAAACCACTTTTAGTTCTAAATTTATATGGTCCTTGCAGCAATCAACATTTATTTATCTTAAAAATTTTCAATTTACTTACCTGTTATAAGGACCATTAAATTATAGTTGGAGGTGATTGGAATGCTGTAATAAATCCAGAAATTGATCGCACTAGTTGCTCCGCTTCTTATAATCATCAGGCTTCTCTGCCCTTAAATTAATTAATCTTGGAACATAATTTATTTGACCCACTTCACACCATAAAATTCTCAAACATAAAAGATATTTACACATTTTATTCTAAATGTTATCACTCATGGTCTAGATTGGATTTTTTTTTGATCTCCAACACTATTTCTAAATTTATTTTGGATTTTAATATTGAACCCAGATATCTTTCTGACCATTCAAGAATCCTATTAAAACTAAACATTACCCATAATAATAAAAATAATATCAACATAAATAAGTGGACACTGAACAATAATTTACTCTTAAATAAAGATATATGTACACAATGCTCTGAAACTATTCAGGAAATGGATAACCAACTAGATTCAACGAATATTCCTTATGATATACAATGGGCGCATGCAGCGAGACTAAGAGGAATGTTTATCAGTAAATCTGCATACCTTAAAAAACACTACAATAAGAAAGAAGAGTTCTTAAAATCTAGAATTCATTCTCTTGAAAATCAGTTTAGATTGAATTGAGACTCTAGTTTTGAAAAGCAAATTTTAGATTGTCAAAAAGAACTAATTTTGTTACACCAAAATAACCTTTCTTTAGTAGATCAAAAACTGTTAGCTACATATTCAGAATGGGCTCAAGTTCCTTCTAAAATCTTGGCTAGAATAATTAAAAATAATTTTGACAAGCCAAAAATTTCATCTTTACTGTACAAGAATAAACTTTACAACACTGATAATGAGATTATTCATCTTTTTACAAAACTTTATTCAAAATTATACTCAAAATCAACTAATTCGTTGGGTGCTAATCATATAAAAAGCTTTCTGAGTTCTTTAAATTTTCCCAAGTTAAATGAAAAACAACAAAGATTGCTTTCTGCTCCTCTAACTCATCAAGAGATTTCTGAATCAATTGATAGTCTTAAATCTGGTAAATCTCCTGGTCCAGATGGATTCACTCCGGAATTTTTTAAATCGGTAATTGTTCCTTTTCTTTTTAAAGTATATAATTACATAAAAGTCAAGGACATTTCGGATATCCATTGGAATACATCTAAAACTATTTTAATTTTGAAAAACAATAAAGAAAAAACAGATCCATCTAACTATAGACCTATTTCTTTAATAAATTTAGACATAAAGATTTTAGCTACTATTTTGGCCAAAAGATTGAAACAAGTTTTACCCTCAATTATCTCCCAAGACCAATCAGGATTTATGTTCCACAAACATGCATGGGATAATACACTGACTTTAGAATCTATTTTACATCTTATAAAAAATTATCCTAACCCAATTTACGCACCGATTCTTGATGCATCAAATGCTTTTGATAGAGTCTGTTGGAACTTTCTTTTTCAAACGATGGCATGTTTCAATTTTCCTTTATCCTTTATAAACTTCTTGAAAACTTTATACAAAGATATGTTTACCAGACACTATATTAATGGTTATACGTCCTCCCCTATAAAGATTACTAAAGGCACGAGACAAGGTTGTCCACTATCCCCTTTTCTTTTTAATATTTATTTAGAACCATTACTGTTGTTTATTACTCAAAACACATTTCATAAAGTACCTATGATTCTAAATACTAAAATTCATTTTTCTACCTTTGCTGATGACTTAGTATTATACTTTCAAAATCCATTATCTGACCTTAACAAAATAACAAATTCTATTGAACGTTTCTCTTATGTTTCGAATTATCTTGTTAATCCTTCAAAAACTCATATCTTTCCTTTAAACCATATGGTTCATAAATTATACTTCTTTTCAGATCAACAAATCCAAATTACTTTTGGTACGAAATATTTGGGAATTAATTTGGAACACAATAATCATTCTTCTTTTCAAAACAACTTAAATAAAGTTTGTAGCTCAATAGTTTCTGACATAACTAGATGGGAACACCTAAATTTATCTCTTTTATCAAAGGCTGCTATAATTAAAATGAACATCTTACCAAAATTTTTGTATCAATTCAATTCTTCTGATCAGATAATTCCTAGGTCTTTTTGAAAAAGTAAATAATAAGTTAGCTAAATTTTTATGGTTTCCCAAATCGGTTAGAATTTCTTATTCTAGATTATCTACTTCTAAGGACAAAGATGGTCTGGGATTACCAAATTTCTATCTTTACTATTTAATTGTTTCATCAAACAAGCTTTTAATCATATCTAATTTTAAAAATAGTAAAGGCTTTTATAATCCCTTATGGGTTAAGATTTGGTATAATTACATTATATCTAATAACATAAACCCAGAGGCTATTCCTTTTATTTCTTTAGATACAAGGATTACTAGTAAACTTTCTGTATTTCTTAAACAAAAGATTAAAGCTTTTCAAGCTTTACTAAAACTATGTGATCTAGATAAGTATTCTCACCTCTTTCAACCACTTCATCTAAATCCTAATATAACATTAGATAACACTCCATTTAACCTATCTAATTATCCTTTAATAAAAAACTTGAAAGTCTGGGATATCCTGAAGTATATTGATTTGTCCCTAATAGATTGGCGAAAAATTTTGAATGTAAATTGGAATTATTCTTCTATTCTTCGTCAATTAAGAGAAGTAATAATGGCTAAGTATGATCCCATAGAACCTATAGAACTTGATTTAAATAATCTTAATACGATAATTAATTCACTATCTTCATCAGATAAAATGTTATCAAAATCTTATAAACTTATAAAGAATCTAGTGATAGATCAAAACTGTCTCTTTTCAAATATCTGGTTAAATTATAAATCACAAATAACTGATAATCAAAAACTCTTGGCAACTAGATATACTAGGGAGTTTACTCCATTTAAGAAATTGGGTTACACACAATTAATGATAAACAATGATGCTTATTACACACCATATAAACTAAATAAATTTGATCCCAATAAATCCCCTTCATGCACATGTTGTTCCTACCCCCAAGCTGACCTTTTACATATTCTTTGGTATTGTCATTTTTCCCATAAATTATGGACCTCTTTGAAAGTAAGACTTCAGAGAATGGGATACCATAAATCAACGCTGTCCTGGGAAATTGCTATTCTTCATATACCAATTATTCCTCTCTCAAAACAGGATACTCATGTAATTATTTTTATTTGCTCTTTAATAAAACTATACATAACTCAAAATTGGCTCGATCGTACCAAACTAAGCTGGGATACTTTCCAAAAATGGCTTACGTATATATTGATGCTCAGAAAAACTTGGTTAAGAGTCCTAAAAAAATGGCTTTTAAAAATTTAGTATTAGAGAAGGTTTTAACTATTATTAATAATTAATTGTTTTTAAACTTTTTCTGGTCTTGATGTTTGATGTAATTTCTATATCCACAAATGAAATCTATCAATTTATGGTATTTTTTTTTCAAGTTATCATTTATTTTCTGGTTACCTATTGTATATAATGCATATATTTTGTGTTATTAATATTATCTTTCTTTCTTTCCAATTACCTATAAGAGTTGTAATTTGTGTTAATCAAAGTTATTTATATGTATTCAACTCCTAAGTGTATTGTGTATAAATCAATAAAAAGTTTTTTGACAAAAAAAAGGTCTCCTCAGATCTGCACCCCACCACTTCTAGGATGCCCTCTCCCATCCTAGAAGCAGTTGCCTCGAAGGATTTCTAGGCCTTCTTCCATTACATCCTCTCTCTTTGATCCTCCAGAAGCTTTTCAGAAGCAGACTTGGATAAGATGATGAAGAAGTTTCTCAGAGTAGAGATACAGATGGGGTTCTCCTGGCTTTTACCTCTTCTGGGGCAGGAAGACAAAATCTGTCTGCTTCCACTCTGCTTTCTGCTTCTCTGATCCATCCTTCTGTTTTGGAGCCATTGGATGGGAGATCCCTGGAGGTATCTACTTCAGATTCAATAACTGTTTTCTCTTCAACTCCGATGGTTCCCCCAAGCTGACTGGCACTGAATGCTTTGGAGGCAGATTTCTCTCAGAGCAGAAGTATTGGCACCGTATCTAGGGACTTGGAGTTGACTCTGAAACTTTCAGAGCCATCTCTTCCCCTTGGAGCCTCGACATTAGATATTGCAAGTCCAACTCCCTCCTCATGTGGAAGTCAGATGGGGTTGCAGGAGCTGACGATCTGAGGGGGTTCCAACCTCGGAGCCATTGACTTCTGTTTCTCCTAGGTGTTCTGCTTTTGAGGTTGTGAAGAGCGTTTTCTCTTTGACTAGAGAACAGACATCCCCGCTCTCATTGCATCAGACAATCTTTCCTCAAAGTGCTCTGCATTCTGAGCCTCGGCCATTTCTTCCACTGGGACTGCCAACCCAAAACAGCCTCTAGACAGTCTAACAGGGCATTGTTATCTCTTCTGACACTTCCCCAGAACATCCCACTGAGGAAGTCCCTTGAAAGAGGACATGCATGAAGAGACACTTAGATTCCCGCAGGAAATTCTCAAAGATGATACTGATTTTGATGAGGGGAAGGGGCTCCCCTGATTACCTTTGCAACAATCCTGGAGCTGTTAAAACAATAAGGTGGTTGAGCTTCCAATAACACCTCCCAGGAGGAATGGGTGTTCCTGAAGGCTTTTGCATGTGGCCCATCTTCTTTTTGGGTGACCCCCCCCCCAAGCCAATGAGCTCAGCTTGGTGTGGAAAAAGCCAGACACTGTTGACCTAATATAAAAAGACCAGATAGAATTCTTGCCCCCTAAAGACTGTGCCCACTGGAACAAGGTAGGATCTGTTGATGCCATGTTGTGGCTGCAGCTACAAGAAAGGAACTATCAGAACAGAGTTCTTCTGGCCATCCCTCTAATAGAGAATTTACAGTGTTGGACAGATTTGGGAAGTGTGTTTATGCTTCAGTGACCTTTGCACTTAGGTCACTGAATTACTTGGCACATTTTACAAGACTGAAAAGAGGTGTGATCAAGGAGATTTATCAAATGTCTTTCTGGGTCCATGTCCACCAAGGATGGAAACAGAATCTCCTCACAGCTGGCCACCCTCCAATCTGTCTCAAATGTGCCCATGAGGTTGATCTCCCATGCTGCAGAACGTACCTCATAAGGTGATGAGTTCAGGCATAGCCTTAAGGAGACATGCCCGGATACACTTATTTGACTTTGTGGAAACATTTCAGTTTTCTTTTGTAAATGCAGTCATTGACCAATCTTCTCTGTTTGGCTGTAAGGTTAAAGACATGCTCTTCAGGTGTGAAGAAGAGGGAAGGGCCCTGCCTTCTGTGGGTGTAAATTTTTCTACCCCTCAAAGGCCCTTCTCTAGGAATGAGCAAGGTGGCAGAAAGATGTGGTTTAAGAAGTCCCAGGTCCCTTTACAGGATTCACATGGTGATATTTCCCCTAGGGGCAGAGGGGAGAACTAAAATAGAAGACACCATCCTTGTGATAGAGATGTTCTGCAAAACCAGGGGTTTAGAGACTCTTTCTCAGGTAGGCCCTATCAGCACTCCTGAAGGGAGGCCTGGCTGTCTCTCTCTGGAGGTAGTCAGGGGTCATTTATCCCTGCACCAGAAAGCCTGGCTATCTATCACAAAAGATTCATGGGTGCAAAGGCTTATATCCAGAGGTTATACCATACCATGTTTCCTAGCCCATCCCACAGTTATGAAAAAAATATCCGATGTTCCACCCAGTCAGAGGGAAGCAGCATCTCTAGAAATAAAAAGCTGCTAGGAAAAAAGTTGTCCAAGAGGACCCACCCTGCCCCCAGATCAAAAAAGGGTCTGGAACTTACTCAAGATTCTTCTTAGTGATAGAAAAGACAGGGGATTTGAGACTGAATCTGAATCTCAGCAAGTTAGACCGGTTTGTTCAGTATACAAAGTTTTGGATGGTCACAGTTCAGTCCATTTTGCCTCTGCTGAAAGGATGATTTTATGCATTCGACAGATCTTCAGGGTGAGAACTATCACATCAAAATGAACAGGAGCTTCAGGAGATAAGTACGCTTCCAGCTGGGAGCAAGTCATTACCAGTTCAAAGCACTGCCGTTTGGTCTCACCACAGCTTCCAGGGTATTTATTCATCAAATGCATGGCAGTGGTAGCAGCTCACTTGAGACTGCTGGGATTCCAGATGTTTCCCTATCTAGACAACTGGCACCTAACTGCCCCAACCTGGCATCAGCATCTTCAGGCAAGTGATTTACTTGCACCAGTTTTGTTCTCATCTGGGAATAACAGTCAGTTAAAACAAATCTCAACTCACACCTACACAGAGTCTGTAGTTTATAGGTGCTGATCAAGACAAAGTCATTCAGATTGTCTCTCTTCCCTTTACTCATATAAATGCACTGAGATCCCAAGTAAGAAAGTGATTTAAAGTTCTTCCCTTCCAGCTCAACTAAGATAACAAGCTCTGGGATCCATGGCAGCAGCTATCACCCTCATTCTGCCAGACAAGTTCCACATCCTTATACTTCAATGGACTCTTGTCTACTCAATAGTGCATTCTTCAACACCCATTACCCACTCCAGTCAAGATCACACACGCGTACAAAAGACATATTCTTTGGTGGATTCATTCAAACCAGCTCTGTGAAGACTGCATATTTGTTCTTCTCCTGCCCAAGGCCAAGGTGACCATGGAAAACTCCTAGCTTGGGTGGGGCAGGGCACTACTTGAGAAGGATATTCCAAAGCACGTTGTTCCCCCAAAGAGGCCAAGGTGCTTATCAGTGTCCTGGAGATGAGACCTATCTTCCATACCTCTCAACCTCTTAATGCAAGAAATCTGGACAAAGCTTGACAAAATGGGGGGACAAATAGGGACATATTTTAATTATTGCCCTTATAAACTAAGGTGCTAGAGAGTAACAGGGTTCATTTTAACATTCTGAAGGATTTGAAGTCTGAAACTCAAATGTTATGTCATTATTTAGTGACTTCAATCCTGAGATCATCCCAGTGACTTGACAGGAAAAACGAGGATCAGGTCAAAAATATGAGCCAAAAATCTGGACATTCTGTGAAAATCTGTACAGTTGAGAGGTATGCTAACTTCCTAGCACGGCAGGCCTTTCAACATATTCTCCCATCCGGAACAGTTGCTTTGCAGTCAGACAATATGTTTAGTCTGGTACATAAACAAACAAAGGGTACCAGATCTTGCCCTTTTTGCTGGGAAGCTATGAAAGTATGGCAGTGGGTGTTCTCTTCCAATCATTTTCTAATATTAGTGCACATTATGGGGAAAACTAGCATGATAGCAGACAAACTAATCAGGTCCATTCTGATGCCTCACAAATAGTCTCTCAATGTCAATGTCATTGTGATGGAGAGAATTTTCCATCAATGGAACCAGCCATGCTGT
Source organism: Protopterus annectens (assembly GCF_019279795.1). Taxonomy (NCBI): domain Eukaryota; kingdom Metazoa; phylum Chordata; order Ceratodontiformes; family Protopteridae; genus Protopterus; species Protopterus annectens. Next base: position 459,956,225 of record NC_056735.1, read on the forward strand.
GATCTATATGCCTCTCCCCTCAACAACAAATGCAGCAGATTTTTTGCTCTGATCTCTCCACTGGGGAAGTCACTGAATGATGCAATAGTTCATGATTGGCCCTCTGGTCTCCTTTAGGTATTTCCTCCTTTGCCACTAATCCCCAGACTTTTACAGAAAGCAATTTAGTTGAAGAGCACAGTTATCCTCGCTGCCCTCTTTTGGCCTCATCTAATTTTGGTTTCTGTTCCTCTGGCCTCATCTCCTACATCCACCCTGGATTCTGGATCCAACTCCAAACCTTCTGTCTCAACTGACAGGCACTACTCATCTGGACATTACAGGCCTAAAGTATACCACATGGTTTCTCCAGTTCCACTGATTGCTAGACAGCCCAGGCTCTCTTCTCCAATCTACCGCATTTTGTTATCTTCCCATAAGGCCTCTACTAGAACACCTTACAAGATTAAATGGAAAAGATTTGTCTTTTAGGCTCTTAGCAAAGATATGGACCCATTTTCAGTGCCTGTGTCAGTGATCCTTGAGTTTTTAGCTGCAATCTTTAATGAAGGAGTTAATTTCTTTACTATTAGAGTGCATTTGGCTGCCACCTCTTATTTCCACATAGGTGAAAATACCTTGATGTTAGCCTCTTCTAAATTATGCAAGACCTTTCTCAAGGAAGCTTCTTTGCTTAGACCTCCATTAAAAGATCCTACTCCTCCTTGGGATTTAAATTTAATACTTCAAGCCTTAACACAGTTTCCTTTTGAACCTTCACCCAAAGCAGACCTAAATTTTTTATCTCGGAAAACCATTTTTCTGGTGGCTGTTACATCAGTTAGAAGGGTATCTGAACTCCATGCTCTGTCTTCAAAACCTCCTTATCTAAATTTTTTATAAAATAAGGTGTCTTTGAGAAATAACACTACTTTTTTGCCTAAGGTGCCTTCTGAATCAAATATTAACTAGGTCATTAATCTCCTTGTTTTCTGACAAAATATTTCAAACAAAGGAGAGTACATCTTACTTCTGTTGGATGTGCATAGACAACTTAATTTCTGCCTTCATAGAACTAAAGACTTTAGGAAGTCTGATCAGGTATTTGTTTCATTTAGTAGCTTAAACAACATAGTATCTAAAGTCATATTGGCCAAATGGCTGACTGATTGTATATCCTTTGTCATTATGAAATTGGGCTTATCCTTGCTAAAATATTCAAGGACTCATTCCACAAGATCTATGGTGGTTTCTTCAGCTTTTTGGTCCAGAGCATCTTTAGATGATGTTTGTGCAGCTGCAACTTGGGCTGATCCACACACATTCATTACTTACTACAAGTTGGATTTAATTTCCAGCAACAGAGTAGCATTTGGCTCAGTGGTGCTCTGGAATATATCTCCATAGGGGTCTCCCAGGGTTACAGTAACTGGGTACTCTGTCCCATCGGTTGATGAATGAATGAAAATGACAACATCAGATAAAAAAAGTCATGTAATTGCCATAAGTTTTTGTTCATTTGCATCCTTCCTTAACTCTCTACCCACCTGCCTCCTCCTTTTCTGCTTCTGGAGATATCTAAGAGTTGTATATGAACTTCTGTTCTTTGTTTGAGCTCCAGTCCCCCTTTTTCAGTTCTACTTTGGCATTTTGTTTAATAGGTGGCCCTTTCATATCTAGGGGCAGCAAACTCGATCTGAGGTACATTAGGTTGGTGGGGCATTAGGAGTAAAGAGAGGAGCTTGAGAGTTCTAGCATCCGATGATCTGGTGGATGCAGGTGAGTTGGATCTGAGTCTTGGATCCCAATCCATCAGTTAAGGAAGAATGAAAATGGACAACACAAATGGAACATTACGGTGAATACATAACATTTTTTGTCTGGCTTGGGACAACAGTGGATGAAGGTTTACTGTTAGCTGGGCAAGTTGCTTGATTCTCAAGCTTTTATGGGTTAGTGCTTTTTCAGGTGGTTTCCCAGGAAGTAAAATCAGAAACTTAAAAAATGTTTCTTCTCCTGTATCTTTAGCTATGGACAGGAAAGATTTGCTGGGATTTACTAAGGGATTACTCACTGATTTTAATGGGCTAAATTCTGATTTCTTACATTCTAATATAAAAAGAAAAAAAATCTCCTCACACTGGCAATAATTCCCTGTCAGATGAGCAAGGAAGGGAGGGGGAGTATGATTCTTCTGTTAACTCTCCTCAAGCTGAAGATTCTGATTCTGAGGAATTATGAGAAATCTGCTATTGTTTGTGTATGCTGTTTGTTTTTTGGTCTTAAAGTTATTAAACATTACAGTGACAGATGCTCTTCTGACTACTGGACAGCCAGGTAACTTAATTTAAAAAATGTCTTATGCTGGTGTGCGAGAACCGCTATTGTTTGTGTGTGCTGCCTATCTTTTGGTCTTGCAATAATTAAACAGCACAGCGATGGCTGTTATTCGACTAATGGACAGCCAGGTATCTTAATTTATAAAATAGCTTATGTAAGCATTGTATTCTGGTGCACTGACCCAGGGATTGAATTCCAATTGCCCAAGCACTTTTTTTTCCCTGACCTTGTTTGTGGTGTGGTAACCTATGCTACACTCTATAATTGCCAGCTGCCTGTAAAATGGAAGTTTTTGTCTTCTTTCTTCTTCTTGCTTGCATTGGGTACTAGTAAAGGTTCAGTGATGCCATCAAGTAGATTAATTCCCTATGATAGGGACATTCATTTTTTGCAGCTAATTTGTTGAGTACCTCTGGTTTAAACTAAATGCGGCCAGTTCTCTACTCTCTAGCATTTGTTTGCATTTCCTATATGCACTGTTAAACCCTTATGCTGTTAATATCTGTTGTTTTGCAACACTATCTACCTGTAAAGTTACAGAATTCACTCAAAACCAGGAAAAACACCAAAACAAAATTAGAAGTCATAAATGACAAACCAGAGGTAATAAATCCACAAAAATTAGTTTTATTAGTCCACAGGAATAAACGCGTTCATCTCAGTCAAATCACATAAGGAACTTCATCAGATACAAGGTTTTAAAATTTAAAAATCAAATAAGTATACTTGAATAGGTGACATCACTTCCTATACCATATTTAAAGGGAAACTGACAAGCAAAATATTTCATTACTGTTTAAATGCAGCCGTAAGGCATAAGACATGTAAAATGCAACAATAAACACAGAAGTAAAATGCACAAGACACATAGAGATATAAAAATTTCTAAAATTAGTATAATAAATATATAAATAAGTAAATAAATGTGTAAAAAGCAGTTGCTATAGTGTTGTATTCTATCCATACCCCACTATCAATTAATATACTTAGAGCCTGATAAATAGTAGAGCAAGTAAATGACATATTCCAAAAGATTTTTTAAAAAATTTAAATGAATATCCTTAGAATGCATACAATGTATCAGCTCAGTAGTGAAAACAGTACTGGTAAATGTATATATATATATATATATATATATATATATATATATATATATATATATATATATATATATATATATATATATATATATATTTTAAATGGATTAGAATGTTTGATATTAAATCATAAAACCAATTTTGTTTATACATATAGTTCATCTTTTGAGGGCTTTCAGTTTTAATAAACTACTAATGGAGAAACTGTCATTAAGGCCAGGCCAATGTACAGCATCCAGTCTAAGTTGCCAAATCAACTCAATCCTTTCAAGAAGGTATGGCCAAGCAGCCCCCTCTCTATATGTTTTTGAACTTCTAAAATAATGAATTTGAAATGATGTCCCTTGTTAACCTTCCCATGTTTTGCCAGTGCATTGTAATCATATTCATCTCTAATGTTCCTAACATGCTCACTAATCCTGTTTTTAAGTTTATGTTTGGTTTTACTGACATAAAAACAAGGACAGTTGGAGCAAATTGCACAGTAAACAACTCTTTCCGTAACACACAACACTCTCCCTGGTATTTTGACTCTAATGTTGTTAACAGTGGTCTCACCAACTTCAAGAATGAACAGAATTTACATGTTCCACATTTTGACATGTGCCCATTGGCTTGTGGAAAATGAAAATGTTCAGATAAATACTTCAGGTTAGCCCCCTTCCTAAAAATGCAAACAGGTCTCTCACCTATAACATCCACCAAAATCTTTTTCACCCATTAATAAGTTCCAGTTCTTCATTAATATTTCTTAAAAATATGGGCTTCACATGAAAAGGTGGTGGAAAAACTATATTTATAGTCATATAATCAACATGTATGAGCAAATCTTAGATATGGTCCTTAGAATTAATTTTATCTTATTTGATAAAAATAATATCTGCAGAAACAAGGGGTGGCAATGGGTTCTGCCTGTGGTGGTGTCTATGCCAACATAGTTATGTTGGAGTGGGAAAGAAGGTATCTCAGACCATCAAGGTTTTTTCCATTTTGCCATACCTATATTTGATATTTGGATGATATTTTTATCTTATGGGAAGGACCAGATAACCTTTTCCCCCCTTTTTATGGAATTTATTAACACCACAACATCATTTTTGAAGTTTACATACACAATAAAAGAAAATAGTAACACGTATCTAGACATCCTTCTCATTAAGGACTTCCAACACCAGAGATTTATTGCAGAAATATTCAGAAAGGAAACATATTCCAACTCTTTTCTTCTGTTTGACAGTTGCCACCCCTTTTCACAGAAACGTGCAGTGGTTAAGGGGAAGTTTGTCCACGCTGCATGCATGGTTACCCTATTGGAATCTTTTGTCTTGGAATGTCATAAACTTAAGGACATTTTCTACTCAAGAGGATGTCATTTACAGTTTACTGAGAATATTATGAGAGAAGTTATGGACATTTTACACCCATCCTAGGAACACACTTATACAATCAGACTAACCAAGAGGTTTCCCATGATTTAGATACTGTTGAACAAACTAGATCACTACTTGATTCTTCAGAAGTAGAACATATGGGGAATTACAGTTCCCTAGGTTTACACTTGATGAGTTACACCATTAACCATAAATATAGTTTTTCCACCACCTTTTCATGTGAGGTCCCTATTATTAAAGCAATATTAATGAAGAACTGGAACCTATTAATGGGTGCAAAAGATTTTTTGGACATTATAGGTGAGAAACCTGTTTGCATTTTTAGGAAGGGGGCTAACCTGAAGTATTTATTTGAACACTTGCATTTTCCACGAGCCAATGGGCACATGTCAAAATGTGGAACATGCAAATTCTGTTCATACATTTTTGAAGTTGGTGAGACCACTGTTAACAGCATATGAAATGGCAATACTTCTCACTGCTCTATTGCTACATTTCATTTATTACATCCACCACACGCATAGACACATACCTGTTAACAGTACTGTGATCATCACCCCCCATTTCTTCCCTTTATCTTTCTCTAATTTTTTTTTTGGTCCAGTTTCTGTCATTATTATTTGCCCAACACCTCAGCGTTACATGTCCATGCTGGGTCTGTCAACTATCTCCTTACCTTCCAGGACTGCTTCAGTATTGCTGGAGCTATATATGGACCCTACAGGCATCCCAGTGGTTCATCATGTCTTTGCATTTGTCTGGGATTTGTTCACCTATGCCCGACCCCTGACCATTCGGGGCTCCATTTTCCCTCACCTATGAAGATATGAGAGCTGTCTGAAAACATCACATTGTGAAATAAGAGGCGTGTGCATAATATTATCTGTGCATGTCATATAGTCCTATTTTCCATCAATATGCACAAAACATGTATTACATATTCAGAAATTCCATGTCCTATATTTGTTACAGTTATGCTGTGATATCTAGTATTCATTTCAAAGTTATCCACATAGGCAACTGACTCATTCTATGGCTGCCACTGTAAAACTGCCAAGTTCATATATTAAAACAGGAATAGAGATTTAACTATATTATCTCAGGTGGAATCCTTTGACTTTGTTTTCTGTAGATGAGTCATTTTAAGCTCAGTTTTCCTATCTGATAAAATATGCCTTGTTTGATAACGCAAGTAGTTGAATGAACTGGTTACTTAAAACAATTTAATGTGAATAAATCCATTTTCTGTCACTGTGGCTGTAATTTTATAAGTCATACGTTCATAGGTAGTTACTATACAAGCAGTCCAAGAGACCATGCAGTCCAATAGACCACTGGGAAGCCTATCCTAATTTTCCAATTTACCCAGCACATTGTCTGGTTAAGTGACTTGCTCAGAGTCACACAGTAGGCAAATGTAAACTGAGGAAATCAAACTCTGTCTAACACTAACAAAGAAGTCTGTTACACCTCTGGATAAAAATGTAAATAAGCTTTTAAAAATTCTTCCAGTTTTCCTTGTAATTATTTTCAAATCTAAACAGAATCACATTTTGATGGTCTTCATTATGACTATATTATGTTTTATGGTTTTAAAGTTCTAAGCACAATTTATAGGCAGAATTCAGCTGAAGAAGGGCACACATTTTCAATAAAGCTGAAAGGCTCCTTGCCAAAAATTTGAATTTAATGCACACTAGTAATTTGTCACCACAGCATATCTTTAGAAATATATGCATTCATTTATTTGTTTGCTTGTTTTTCAACCACAAATGAATCCCAACAGCAAACTAAAATAATAAATAAATAAATAAATAAAAAGAATAAGCCAAAATTTATTACTAGAAAAGAAAATTTCAGTCAGGACATGGGGTAACTATATTTAATTCCACTAATGCCCTACAGTAAAATCAGATTACAGTGAACATGAAGAATGTATGACAATTGGCTAATTTACAAAGAAATGTCTGGATTAAATGTAAGTTCGTATTGTCATTTTATAATAAACTTAAGTTCAAATTGTCATTTTGTCCAGCACCAGGTAACTAACCACAGAGCATATACATGCATCATAAGAACCATGTGAATGGAATACAATGCACATGACAGAGAAGGGCGTGCTGAATATCCCAGCTCTCTGCTATCCTCCCTACAACATGAGTCATTAACTCTTCTTCCAGTAGTTAACTATGTATCTTCATGATGTTACAAGATAAGAATTTATAATAAAGAAGGCAAGTTACTTTCATGTAAGACATTCATTTTAGGGGCATTAAGAGTGATTCATGAAATTGAGCAGGTAAAACAAAAATGGACAACTTGAATATCTCTCATGTGTAATCATTGGCCAAGAGGATTAATACACAAGGTGACAGCTTCTACAGGAGAATTTTCAATATTACACTGACTCACTCATTTATACAAATGAATCAAAAGGTCACACAAATGAAGGCTACACAGCCATGGTGGTACAGCGGTAGCGCTGTTGCCTCACAGCAAAAGGTTCTCCTGTTCGATTCTCGGCTGGAGTGCCTTCTGTGTGGAGTCTGCATGTCCTCCTCCGAAAGACATGCGTGAATGGGCGTGCTTTTACTGAAGGTTAGGTGTCGGGCTGGCAACTTGGCACCGTAAAAATCTACTGCCAATCATTAGCGGACCCGAGTTCCGCTGTGGCGAGCCCCTAACCGGGAAAAGCCGAAAAGACAAACAACAACAACAACAAATGGAGGCTACACACAATCACTGCAAAGCTTTTCAGTGATTTGTGATTGAATGAAAATGGCAGTCTATGAAAATACATTTTCATTTTAAGTGTGTGTTTGTGAGTATATATATATATATATATATATATATATATATATATATATATATATATACAGTTCCATGCCAAAATTTAAGTACAAAATGTCTCTCACAACCTCTGCTAATTATATTTACCATCTCTGGGATCACACAGTACTGGGGAAAGGACAAATTCCACTTTCTATGTTTTGTGTTTTGACATGATGTATCTTCAACACTGGTAAAAGGATGGGGTAGAAATGTCATAAGATGTTTATTTGACAAAAAGAGCTTAGATATTTTTGTTCATCACAACTCTGTGCATGGCATCAATAATTTATCACGACTCAATGTCATCAGATATCACCATTCTGCATATTTCAGTAATCATCCCGTTCATAAAAATACACATAAACAAACAATACTTACTCAAAACACACAAAACAACAATCCTCATGTAAATCAAATACCTAGAAATAAAATCAACACAATTTAGAATGGAAACAATTACATTTATTACATTAAAACACAAGTAAATTAAACATGAATGACAACTAACCAAAAGGAAAATAGTATCTGCAGCAAAATGGACCAGAAAATAAAAATGTGCACTAAATAACATTACGTATTACTAAAGGAATTATTCCTATAGTACAACAATGATATCAGCAAACTGAAGGAAACATTAAAAAGACTGCAATTTCTGTTTGAACAACAGTAGAAAACTAACCATGAGGCAAACTACCCATTAAAGACCTATGTAACCTATATAGCAGCCTGTTCCGTAAACAAACTATGCATTTGCTAAATACCAATGAAATTAATGGAAAACAATAATAGAGACTGTAAAGCATATATTTTGAGGGGACTCTCTGTGCTTAGGTTAGTTGACTAATAGTATTTCATTTTGTACTTTCTACTTCTCCTGGTGATTTTACTTTAAGAAGGGTTTAGAGCTCTAGTGGCAGTTGACAGTAGCTGGATCTCATTCTGAGCTGTGAATTACTACAGAGGGCACTAAATTGAATCTCCTGGATGGCCAGGGGACCATTGTGTTTGTTTATTCAGTTTCTCATTTTGTATAAAATTGTCATATTAATGTGATGCTGCTCATCATGCAGCATTGTTTAGCACTGTCTTGTAGATGCAGTCACTATTGTCATGTTAATGTACTGCTCATCGTGCAGTGTTGGTTAACACTGCCTTGTAGACGCAGGCACCATTGTCATGTTAATGTGATGATCATCGTGCAGCGTTGGTTAGCACTGTCTTGATGCTGCTCATCATGAACGCTGGTTAGCACTGTCTTGTGGATGCAGGCACTATTGTCATGTTAATGTGCTGCTCATTGTGCAGTCTTGGTTAGCACTGCCTTGTAGACGCAGGCACCATTGTCATGTTAATGTGATGATCATCGTGCAGAGTTGGTTAGCACTGTCTTGATGCTGCTCATCGTGAACGCTGGTTAGCACTGTCTTGTGGATGCAGGCACTATTGTCATGTTAATGTGCTGCTCATCATGCAGTGTTGGTTAGCACTGTCTTGTAGACGCAGGCACTATTGTCATGTTAATGTGTTGCTGCTAATCATGCAGCGTAGGTTAACACTGTATTAATGCTTCTCATCGTGCAGCATTGGTTAGCACTGTCTTGTAGATGCAGGCACTATTGTCATGTTAATGTGCTGCTGCTCATCATGCAGCGTTGGTTAACACTGTATTGATGCTGCTCATCGTGCAGCGTTGGTTAGCACCATTTTGTAGATGCAGGCACTATTGTCATGTAAATGTGCTGCTGCTCATCATGCAGTGTTGGTTAGCACTGTCTTGTAGATGCAGGCACTATTGTCATGTTAATGTGCTGCTCATTGTGCAATATTGGTTAGCACTGTCTTGTAGACGCAGGCACTATTGTCATATTAATGTGCTGCTGCTCATTGTGCAGTGTTGGTTAGCACTGTCTGGTAGATGCAGGCACTATTGTCATGTTAATGTGCTGCTCATTGTGCAATATTGGTTAGCACTGTCTTGTGGATGCAGGCACTATTGTCATGTTAATCTGCTGCTGCTCATCGTGCAGCCTTGGTTAGCACTGTCTTGTGGATGCAGGCACTAATGTCATGTTAATGTGATGCTGCTCATCGTGCAGCATTGGTTAGCACTGTCTTGTGGATGCAGGCACTATTGTCATGTTAATATGATGCTGCTCATCATGCAGCGTTGGTTAGCACTGTCTTGTAGATGCAGGCAGTATTGTCATGTTAATGTGCTGCTCATTGTGCAGCCTTGGTTAGCACTGTCTTGCAGATGCATGCACTATTGTCATGTTAATGTGCTGCTCATCGTGCAGCGTTGGTTAGCAATGTCTTGTAGATGCAGGCACTAATGTCATGTTAATGTGATGCTGCTCATCGTGAACGCTGGTTAGCACTGTCTTGTAGATGCAGGCACTATTGTCATGTTAATGTGCTGCTCATTGTGCAGCCTTGGTTAGCACTGTCTTGCAGATGCATGCACTATTGTCATGTTAATGTGCTGCTCATCGTGCAGCGTTGGTTAGCACTGTCTTGTAGATGTAGGCACTAATGTCATATTAATGTGATGCTGCTCATCGTGAACGCTGGTTAGCACTGTCTTGTAGATGCAGGCACTATTGTCATGTTAATGTGCTGCTCATTATGCAGCATTGGTTAGCACTGTCTTGTAGTAGCAGGCACTACTGTCTTGTTAATGTGCTGCTACTCATCGTGCAGTGTTGGTTAGCAATGTCTTGATGCTGCTCATCATGAACGCTGGTTAACACTGCCTTGTAGACACAGGCACTATTGTCATGTTAATGTGCTGCTGCTCATCATGCAGCATTGGTTAGCACTGTCTTGTGGATGCAGGCACTATTGTCATGTTAATGTGCTGCTCATTGTGCAGCCTTGGTTAGCACTGTCTTGCAGATGCATGCACTATTGTCATGTTAATGTGCTGCTCATTATGCAGCGTTGGTTAGCACTGTCTTGTGGATGCAGGCACTATTGTCATGTTAATGTGCTGCTGCTCATTGTGCAGGGTTGGTTAGCACTGTCTTGTAGATGCAGGCACTATTGTCATGTTAATGTGCTGCTGCTCATCGTGCAGCCTTGGTTAGCACTGTCTTGTAGATGCAGGCACTATTGTCATGTTAATGTGCTGCTGCTCATTGTGCAGCATTGGTAAGCACTGCCTTGTAGATGCAGGCACTATTGTCATGTTAATGTGTTGTTGCTCATTGCGCAGCATTGGTTAGCACTGTCTTGTAGATGCAGGCACTATTGTCATGTTAATGTGATGCTGCTCATCGCACAGCGTTGGTTAGCACTGTCTTGTAGACGCAGGCACTATTGTCATGTTAATGTGCTGCTGCTCATCGTGCAATGTTGGTTAGCAATGTCTTGATGCTGCTCATCGTGAATGCTGGTTAGTACTGTCTTGTAGATGCAGGCACTATTGTCATGTTAATGTGCTGCTCATCGTGCAGCGTTGGTTAGCACTGTCTTGTAGACGCAGGCACTATTGTCATGTTAATGTGCTGCTGCTCATCGTGCAGCGTTGGTTAGCACTGTCTTGATATTGATCATCATGAACGCTGGTTAGCACTGTCTTGTGGATGCAGGCACTATTGTCCTGTTAATGTGCTGCTCATCATGCAGCGTTGGTTAGCACTGTCTTGTAGATGCAGGCACTATTGTCATGTTAATGTGCTGCTGCTCATCATGCAGCATTGGTTAGCACTGTCATGATGCTGCTCATCGTGAACGCTGGTTAGCACTGTCTTGTAGATGCAGGCAGTATTGTCATATTACTGTGATGCTGTTCATTGGGCAGTGTTGGGCAGCACTGTGTTGTACAGACGCAGACACTTAGACATGACATTCTCTCTAAAAACTACTTCTCGTTATTCACTAGGTCTTAGTTGTGCAAAAAACAACTACTTTCTATGTTGATTGCCATCTCCCCAGGGGTTTAATCTTAGACAGTCTTGAAAGAATTCTACACTCATACAGCACCCAATCTGTAGAATGTAGTCTGTAGACCCCTTGTGTACCATCCCCCAGCGGTCTCAAAATAAAGTTCTGGAGCTATGGATTTATACTTTCCTGATATCTCTGCAGCCAATTTTGTGGAAATGGGTATCCTGAGGCAATGCAGCCCAAAACCTACAGATGAGAGTTTTACTGCTGTATTTCAGTAAAACTCATGGTTTCCAGGAGAGGAAGTTGTATGACTAAAAGACATTAAAACATCCTGAAATACATTTTAGAAATGTGTACTTTAATAGCAGACAAAGAATGCTCAGTTTGTGCATTCTCTTGCCAAATAGATAAATGATCTACCATACAAAGCCACAAGCTTTATCTGTCGATCTATCTATCTATCTATCTATCTATCTATCTATCTATCTATCTATCTATCTATCTATCTATCTATCTATCTATCTATCCATTAGGTAACTGGCTTGGTAGACTGGTCCCATGAGCACTTTGTAGCCATGACCCATTGTAAAGGTAAATAATGAATACATGTACGTGCAGACTTTTAGACACTGAGGATAAAGACAAGAAACAGCAAAATGGTTATTTTATACAACAGTGTGAGTCCAGCAGTTTGGCAATGATGTACTTTACATAGGCAACACTGACAGACTGTGGGTAGAGAAATAATAGTAACTGAAAGATAAAGATTAAGGTACATAAAGACAGTAACCAAATGCATAGAAAGATATAGAAATCAAGGCAGAATGGTGGTGGAGATGAGGATATGCACACTATAAACAACAACCATCGAGATTAAATAGGAGAAATGTTGATTTGAAGTGAACCTGGAATGACTAATTACAAATAAGAAAATTATCCATGGGCAAAAAAAATATTTGGATTTGCTAGTATGTTTAAAATCATGTAGTTTCATTCAGAAGTCTGTATATTTTCCATATTCCTAAGTGAGTGGAAGATAGAATCCTCTCAGGGGACCTTGCTTCCTATTACTTTTATTTAGCTTTTTTTGGTACAATGCATACAATTATGAGTTACTGTACTGTTTTGAACTTACTAATTTTATGGAGAGACTATTTCCTATAGATACATTCTATTAAATTTACCTATACTGCCATAGAACATATGTTCATGTGAGACACAGCTCTCAGCTGCTCCTGATTTGGCAAAATATCTCTGATTTCACCTCATAAATTTGGTCTGTTCCTCATACAATGTGTGGTTTTCTGGCAAATTGTTGAGGATTGTAGTCAGTAAGTAATGACAGATATCTCAGTTTCAGACTTCATATACCTACTAAAATGCATACTATTGTAAAATTTATTATTCTAGAAACTTTCTAAGTATATGAAAGGAATATTTAAAACTGTGCCTGATTTTGGGACTTTGTTCCCATTATTATATATTGATTTATTTGTTTTCCTTGATTTTTGAGATAATAATTTAAGGGCTCTGCTGCTCTGTCATCATACTCTGCCTAATTGTTTTTGTATTCCTCTGTTTGTTTCTTTCTTTAGGATCCCAAAAGTATTGGATCAGTTAGATAGTAAAACAAGAAACATGCTTCATGTTCATCAAATGATTTAAAAAGTTGGTGTATACCAGGATTACATATTCCCTGTTCTGAAGGAGGAATGGGCCTCATAAAAATTGATTGCATGTAGAAATCTGCAATTGTAGGACTGCATACATATTAGCTGAGCTTACAAGATCCAAACATAGAGAATTTTTTAAAACATGAAGAGAGCAAGTCTAAGATGACTTCCCAGCTTAATTCAGCAGAAGCATATCGCTGTCAAGAGGGAACGGAAATCAAACCAGAAGTAGACAAAAATTAGGCAACAACCGAATGTGCCAAAAAAAACCATACACACATACAAAGAATATAAGGTGAAGGATCAGATAAGAAGGTAAGACATTTTGAAAATGTATAAATATAGTTGCAAGCAGAGAAAACTATTGGAACAACCTCATGCTGACCAAGATTTAACAAAGGAATGGTTAAAGAGAGGTGACTTTAAACCAAAAGATGAAAGGTTAATATTGGCATCCCAGAATAGTAGACTACATACACGTTGGTTTACAAAGTCCATTGAACATGTCAGAGAAACAGACAAATACTGGTTTTGTAAAACAGAATTGGAATCTGTCACACATCTTGTTGCTGGGTGTGATACACTAATGGTAGAAGGCCTGTATACTGAAAGGCATAATAATGCGGCAAGATTGTTGCATTGGAGAGTGTGCAAACATTATAATACTGAAGTAGCTGAGAAGCTTTGGAAACATAAGCCACAAAGTATTATACAAAATGATGAAGTTTATATCACACTGGATCACCCATTATCAACAGTTCAAAAAATAGATGCTAGGAAACCAGCTATAGTAGTTCAGGAAAAGAAAACCAAAACAGCATTGATCACTGAAATTCCTATACCCTGTGATTAACTATAGTGTCTTATGTACTGTGAGATACAACATCTTAAAATATTAGGATATGCAGGCAGAAACTAGGGCATTGTGGAAAAAGGATACCCAGATATTTCCAATAGTAGTAATAGGAGCATTAGGTTTCACAAAAAAAAAATACATTCGTATTTAGGTATGTTACCTATACATGTAACTCTGTATGAATTGCAGAAGGAGTAATTTCTGGGTACATTGCGGGTGTTGCGAAGAGCACTTTCGGCTACATCAAAGACTGAAATACATAGGTGCCGGAAGTGAGAGGTGCACTTAGTGATCTAAAAAGGGCAATTTTTTATAAGTATTTACTACCACAACATAGGTTCACTTGGAGGACATTTTAAGCTTAGCTAATTCCCTTTTGGTGCTTGAATTAACACTTTCTGATTGGTCTTACCTATCCCATGGCTGATAATTGTGTATTAGCCCTAGTGAGAATAACTGTGATCATACCATAGATAATTTGAGGGGACCCATGTAAGGGATGCAGCATTTAGGAACTGCCTCTATCCATTAGTGGCATGAGGAGCAATCCTGTAGTACATTTTCTGTTACCCATCCTTGGATCCAAGTTGCATTTGAATATGGACAGATGAGCTTTGTTTTATTTTTATGGATCATCTGTTCTGGAATAGTGGTAGCCTCTGTGATATATATCCAACTCAACATCCAACATTCAGTTTAGATACCTGGACTTACTATTTCTGATGCCATTTGACTTGCTGATGTTCAGTAGGTCTATCTGTATTAGGTCAGAGGATGCCTTGTATGCCAAACATGTCACCTCTAAGCACTCTGTAGGATACTGGGTATAGTAATAAATCTTTGAGGTGGTCCAGGCAAGACCTACTGTTTAGGACTTGTATCCTTTTAGTAAGGTAACTCTGAAGGTATTCCAGTTCTTTCATGGGGGTGGACAGATACATGCCAAAGTGGGCATTATACAAAATGATTAACCTAATGAGAGCTTTGTAAAGTGGACAACAACTTCTCTAGATGTAGTCACAATTTGTTTATAAGCTGTGCAATACAGAAAGGCTTTCTAATAACTCTGGGCACATGTTGGTCAAAAGTTAAGTCACTGTACACACAAGTTCCCAAATGTCAAACAATTGGGTCAGTTCTCAGAGGACATTGCCATGATTTTGACACCAGTTATTCTTTGGGACAAACCTTCCTGTATGATGGTTGTCATTTGGGGATTCAATAACTGATCCTAGCTTGCAGACATCTCAAACTTAGCAGGTCAAAGCCCTTTGGTGTTTCCTTCTACTTTTGAAATGTATATGCCAAACAGAAAAAGTCTCAGCACTGAACCCTGGGGGACTCCATTGGTGACTCGTCACTTCCTCTATTTTGATCTGCATCCTGTAAGCAAGTTGGCAATCCAGCTAGTGATGAAAGTGTTTTCTACTACAGTATTCATCTTTTGTACTACACCTGAGTAGGGGATTGTGTCAAAAGGTTTGGCCAGGTCAAGGTAATGTGGTGTGAACTGTTTTACCATCATCCATTGCTTTGGTAACAAGAGTAAAGCTTACAGTTTGCCCATGATTTTGAACCTTTCACACTTTCCTCTGGGCTGTTTTCAAACACATTTTTCAGGACATGCATACATGTATGTATTCTTTTATTTACCTTCCGATTGTTGTTGTTGTTGTATCTTTTGGCTTTTCCCGGTTAGGGGTCGCCACAGCATGTGTTTCCAAAAAAGATAAGAAGACTGAAACTTAAAGGGCTATCATTATTTAGTCAATTCTGTTATCACTGATTTGCCACAAAACCACACATTTTAAAAGGAACAGAGCAAAGTACACACACACACACACACACACACACACACACACACACACACACACACACACACACACACACACACACACACACACACATACGTACCTTGCGCTGAGTTCTGGGCGTGATGTTTAAATTAATGGCATGTCTTGAATAATGATATGTGTGGAATGACACATAAAAAGGCATCGATGTACAGCTAATAAACAATTGCTTCTAATAAAGTGCTTACTAAAAAATGGAAGCTAAAGAATTACACAAATGATGACCAATAGCACTAGTGATTAGTGTCCACAAACATTTAGTGAGAAAAATTACAGGAAAAAAGGGCAGAAGCATTAAAACAAAACACAGAAGAAGAATAGACTACTGGTAAGAATAAAAATAAATTTGCTGATTGACTAGCTACTCTAAAAACTGCCCCCATATATTGCATGCATCCTTCTCCATGTAGTCTGGATGTAGCTGCAAAATACACACTTGACATGGACCAATTTTCTTACCCAGTAAATAAATTAAAAATCAGTTAAAAATTGTATAGGAGTACAGTCATGGGAGGCACAGCAGCGTATCAGTAGACCCTAACTGGAGATATGTACACACTATGCATCTTTATTATAACCATGAAAAACTGACAGTTGACATGGGAGTGTAAACATTGAAATACATATACATGGTACCAATTAATTTGTTACAGTATCCTTCAGGTGAACAGGGACCTTCTTACCATTAGTTTTACTTTATTGCTTATTAACATATATTTTTAACTTCTAATACACACACACATTATATATATATATATATATATATATATATATATATGTGTGTGTGTGTGTGTGTGTGTATAAACACTTTGCAATAACATCAACAGTCCTGTATATATTACTTGCGATACATTACTCAATCAGCCATCTGTTTTATTATCTTTGTAGTGCTCTGTTTTGAGCCTGAGTCATGACTGATAAGGGTCTGTGGAATTGCCCACCTACCTAGTCAACAAATTAAATACAAAAGATAAACGCTAGAAATTCATCTGATGACATTACACACTAGAAGAATGCAGATCTGCATTAAAATTCCTCAAACATTTCAGTGTATGATAATGCAATAATCTGACTCTAAATCTATGAAAAATGCAGAACCCTTACAGATATACCCTACTCTTACTACTTATATGTCCTAATAACCCACGTTGGGAACAACGAACCCTCACACCACATCTGCGGGCACACAGGGCAACATCAGACAGGCTTCCCGACAGATCTGGAATTTGTAAAATGGGAACTGGCTGAGCAGGAAGCATGCTGTGATCACTGCATAGGCAATGGAATGGCATAATATGTACCTTGTGTTGAGTTCTGTGCAGGTTTTGGAGCAGTTTCTGTACATAAATTAAAAACGTCAGCTTCAGTACATAAATTAAAAATGGCAGCTTCAGTAGATAAAGCAAAAATGGCAGCTTCACTTAATGGAGCCTTAAGCTTACACAGTACCAATAAAGTAAACAGAGCCTTAAGGTTACCCGCGAGTGTTGAGGCAGCTTCAGAAAGTAAAGTAAACAGACAAATCAGCTTCAGTAAAAGCCTTAAGTTTACACAGCACCAACTTCAGTAAATAAAGTGAGCACCAGCAGAGCAGCTTCAGTAAACAGAACCTAAAGCACACTCACACACACACACACACACACACACACACACACACACACACACAGACACACACACACACACACACACACACACACACACACACACACACACACACACACACACACACACACACACACACACACACACACACACCAGCTTCAGTACATAAAGTAAAGTAAAAATGGAGCCGCTTCAGTAACAGAGCCTTAAGCTTACCTGTGAGTGTTGAGGCAGCTTCAGAAAGTAAAGTAAACGGACACACCAGCTACAGTAAGTAAAGAAAAACGGAGCCTTAATAGCACCAGCTTCAGTAAGAGCCTTAAGCTTACATAGGACCAGCTTAGTAAAGTAAAATAAAGTAAATAGAGCACCAGTAGAGCAGCTTCAGTAACGGAGCCATAAGCTTACCTGTGAGTGTTGACGCTGTATTTAGGGGCACTTTTGTGTTTAAATTAAATGCATGCGTGCACCCTGTGTGTTGTTTTGCAGCTGTAAAAGTGTGGGGGGGTTCACTCCCTCACGCTCCCTCGCCCTATGGTTCCGGCACCTATGTTGAAATAATACTAATTTCATGAACTTTAATCATACTTTGACTTAGGAATGGGGTCCATTCCTATCATGGTAATAGAAACCCAAATGTCTTGGAAAAATTAAAACGTGTAAAATTCATTATTCTAGAAACTTTCTAAGTATATAAAAGCAATATTTAAAACCTGTGCCTGATTTTGGGACTTTATTCCCATTATTATGTATCAATTTATTTATTTTCTCGGATTTTTGAGCTAAGTAGTTAAGGGCTCTGCTGCTCTGTCTTCAAGTTCTGCCTAATTATTGTTGTAATCCTTTGTTTCTTTTTCTTTCTTGCTTTATGTATTTATTTGACATCTGTTTACCAGGAAAGTCTGACTAGGATAATATCCTATTTTCAGCGGAGGCCCATTGAGGAAAAACTCCCCACTGACGTAATATGGTTACAGATAAACTTATTACAAAGCCTAATATAGAAGAATGACATATTAACTAAATAAAAATTCAGCTTCATCTCATACAGTATGAATGTATACATACATAGTGCAAATATATGAACAGCTACAGCAAGCTGAAAAAGAACATTGTCAATAAATGAAGTATTCACAAGCTATAGTTCATAGAGATGACATTAAACACAGAGAGTACAATCTTTGGAACAGAGATGACTAGATAATATAGCCTAGGCAAAATATATTTGGTCTTTGTTTAAGAAATAGACTTCACTAATTCCTTCTTTCTGAACAAAGTCAAAGTATACTGGTGGTCGAAGGAGGGAGGGACTAGTTCAGCCTGGGGTAATGCAGAACAGCCAAATGTTATTTAGGTAATCTTTTAGCAGTTGTTTGAAGTTGCAGATGTTAGAGGTAGCTCTAATTTGCAGAGGGATAGAATTCCATTTTTTTAGCGATGGGGAGTAAATATAATCTTTGGGCAGAGGATTTATGGGGTTTATATATGTTAAGGCAATGTTGTTCATTAGACCAAAATAGTTTATTACAGTGATATGAATGGAGAATAGGAGTAAAAGTAGGTTAGTTACTGCCTTTGTGAATAATATTGCAGGTAATTTAAGCGATGAGGCAGTTTGAGCCATTTCAAAGCCTTAAGGGCAATAGAGTGGTGGGTTGTGGTATTGCTTCTTGGTGGCAAATTTTGCATCCTTATTATAGCATGCCTTCAGCTTATTTTTAATGGCAGCCTGAAGGTTGGTTTTTATATGGGTGCACTTTATAAGAGAAATGGGAGAAAGTAGGTAGTGGTATGAGTGGCTCTGATAGTGTTGCTAAGGAAGTTTATATGCCTGAATACCTACAGTGCTCTGCCAATCACATTCTTATTTTTTCTTCAGTCTTTTTTATTTTGAACATGCTGGTCAAATTTAAGGTTATCATCTATAATCACTCCAAGAAGATTTGTATGGGAGACTACTACAATTTCAGTTTTGGTTAGTGAAACGATTTTGAAATTCTCTTTATCAGATAAGTCTAATTTGGGGAAAAATAACAGTAACATAGTCTTTTTTAGGGTGTTTGTAGTACTGGGCATTATGGAGCCATTTCTCAACTGAGGAAAAAACTTCTTGCAGATATGGAGGAGTTGAGGCAAGTTAGATGCACATATAAGTGTAGAATCATCTGCATATTGTATAAGAGAGGATAGACCAACAGAGGCATAGAGATGATTGATAAAGATATTAAAGAGGAGTGTACCAAGAATAAGAACCTTGTGGTACACCAGTGGAGACTTGCAGGTATGGAGAGAGAGAGAGAGAGAGAGAGAGAGAGACAGAGACAGAGACAGAGACAGAGAGAGAGAGAGAGAGAGAGAGAGAGAGAGAGAGAGAGAGAGACACACACACAGAGTATTCTGCCATTTTACAGACTGGAGCCTGTCAGTTAAATAACTATTGAATCACAGTAATTAAGATGGAGATAGTCCATGTTGAGTCAGTTTATACAGTAGGACAGGGTGAGAAACTGTGACAAAAGTTTTTGACGGGTCAAGGAATTTTACACCAGTCCCTGAACTTGTTTACGGTGTCAGTGAATGATAGGAAGGTAGTAGTTGTACTGTATGTTGGAATGAGGCCATTGTTGGGTTGATGTTAACAGACATTCTTGAAGAAGATAGTGGAAGAGTTGCTTATGAATACATCTTTCAAGAATTTTTGAGAGCGGTGATAATATTGAAATAGGCCAAAAGTTAGAGATGTCACCTTCATGAGAGGGATAATACAGGGTTTTTTCATATTGAGTGTATATAGGATTCAGAAGGACAGAGACTGGGTATGCTATGCCATCAACAGATCTCTTTAGGTATTCAGGTGACGAGCTGTTAGCTGCAGTGGAGTAGGATTTAAGTAGATTTTTTTTTTTTTTTTATCATTGATGTGTAGACAAGTGCAAAGTGGAAGTTGCTTGCAATGGATCTCCAGGGTAAATTAGTTTCAGTTGGGAATGCTGGAAGGGAGAAGGAAAGTGTCTGACAGTTGGTTTACAGGATTAGAGAACTGCTAATGAGCTATTTTTTTTTTTGGGGGGGGGGGTTGCGGTACAAGGTTTGACTCCCTCAGCTTCCACTGCCTAACTGTGTGACTCTGAGCAAGTCATTTAGCTAGAAACCACTCCCAGGCTGTCTGAAAAAGATTCATGAAAATCAGGCTCTACCCCTGACACAAATACAAATAGATACATAAATAAATAAGAGGTAGTGTGTATGGTGTATGCAGAATAATGGTTTTATCTAATCTGTTGTTTCTGAAGGATGTCACCCTTTCAGAGAGTCTGCACATTCATTAGGTATATAAATGTTCTCAAATTCCACCCTGTTCCTCTTAAGGTCCAAGAATATGGTCCAGTCATTAAGCTCAAGTCAGCCAGATTTGCTGGTTCAAATGGAACAGGTGTCAGAGTAAGATCCCAAGATCAGCCACAGGTTTACTTGGAGGCCTCTAGTGCAAAACCCCTTTCAAAAACATTTTATATGAGATTGAATTGAAAGAGGAGGATCCATGAGCAAAATGAACCCTGATAGAGGAATAAGACAGGCCATACAGCAACTCAAACAAGTATTGTAAAAACACAGAATAACACGCCCTGAATGGGTGCTGGTTATGTTGTTGTCAGCAAGCAAAAAAGCTTTTCCATTTGCTAATATATGATCTTCTAGTAGCAGGATTTCTTGCCTTCATTATTACCTGCTGCACATCCTCAGTAAACAACTGCCTAAAAAGAATTAAGACCCTATCATCCAGGCAGTTGACTGAAGTTAAATGATGTTGGACTGTAGCGAACATCCCTGTTCTTTTGTGAATAGATCCATTCTGTGAGGAAGCTTGTGGTAATTGGTACTGACCATTTCTAAAAGAAGGGGGAATCACAGTTGTCTGGGCCAGAAGAGAGTCACCCAAAGATCTTGGAAAATGTCTTCTGAATGTTCAGAAGTACCCTGGATATTCGTGGAAAGGCTAAAAAAGCATACAGGAACATTCATGTCCAAGAAAAAAAAAAGGCATCTGTCTTCCAGGTCTTCTTACAAGGAGTCCTGGAACAGAATTTTGACAGTTAATTGTTCAGGGAGGATGCAAAGAGGTCTGCTTGAGGAACTCCCCACAGATGGATCAACTCTTGGAAGACTCATGATATAGTGTCCATTCCTGCAGGTCTGTCCTGGTCCTGCTCAGCTTGTCTGCTACACAGTTTTGCTCTGACAGAATGTAGGATGCCCGCAGAGTGAGATTGTGCTTAGAATCTATATCCCAAGCTAACATGGCTAGTCTGCAAAGGGTGAGGGGTATGACCTGGTTCCTCCGTTTGTTGATGTACCATTATAGAACCCATGAGACCAAAATCCTGAGGTATTCCCTTGCAGTGACCAACATTTGAGTGGAACACTTTACAAGCAGATTTAGATATAGATATATATTTTTTTCTGTTGAAGAAAAGCTGTTTGAACGGAGGTGTCTAGTTGACATCCCAATAACACAATTCTGTGTGAAGGAGTCAAGAATGGGTTTTGAATGTTCTCTTGGAATCCCAGACTGTGAAAGAGATCTGCCATACAAGACAGGGATTTCTGAATCTGCGAGTCATCTACAGATGGAAAAATGTGGATACCCTGCTGCCTGCAATGAGCTACAGTTGGAGTTAGACTACTTGTGAACACTCTTGGTGCAATAGATAGATCAAATGGTAGGGTAGAGAACTGATAAATGTGATCCAGACACACAAAACCTTAAGAAATGTCTGAAGTCTGGATGAAACGTTATGTGATGATAAATATATCTTAAGTCTACTGTTACCAGAGAACAGGTAAGAGGAAGAAGAGGTAACAAGTTGTGAAGTGACATCCTTGTTAATTTGGGCACTATCACAAACAGGATTAGGAAAGAAAGAAAAATCTAGAACTGGTCTCCATGCATTTCTTTCTTTCTTTCTTTCTTTCTTTCTTTCTTTCTTTCTTTCTTTCTTTCTTTCTTTCTTTCTTTCTTTCTTTCTTTCCTTGGCACTAAGAACATCCTTGAATAAAATCCTTACACAACTGGGATAGAGGAACTCATTCTATCACTTATTGGGAAAGCATGTGATCGAGAACAAAGGAAACAAAAGAGTCTGATATGATGGACGATGAATGATCCCCCAGGAAAGGAGGGATTTCCTCCCACTGCCGTCTGTAACCTTGATGAATGATATTCAGAACCCATTTATCCGAAACTACCTGTTGTCAATGAGAAAAAGAAGATTCAGACTTCCTGGAAGACAAAAAGGGGCCAGGATGGGAGAGAAGCTCACAGAGTCTCTTGAATAGTCATTCAGACTTGTTGGACTGGCCTTGGTTATATGAGGTTCAAGGCTTCCCTCTGGAACTCCCTTGCCATTACTTCTTAAATGTTTGTTTACCTATATTTTGTTGAGGCTATATTTTCTGTTTTCTTGCCAAAATTGGATGAGGAGTTATAGCATCCATTAGAAGAACTGGAAAAGGAGAGCTGAAAAATCTTAGAGATTCCCTGGATCATCTTACTCCTTATATCACACTTATCTTGATCACCTCTGCAGCAGTGAAGCCAAAAACTAAATCTTCATCAAAAAGAGAGATTTAAAATCTCATGTTTTAACATCATCTAGGAGGTTCTGAGAACGCAGCCATGCAAACCTCCTCAAAACTACTATACCAGTGGCCATAACCCTGGAAGTAGTATCAGCAGAGTTATACACATACACTAAACAATGAGTACTAGGCAACAGAAACAACAAAATTATTTAAAACAGAAGAAACTAAAGATAAAACATTCCTCATACTTTCATAAGGTTGAGTTTGTGAAAACCCAAAGCTTTTGAATGGAGATCACGGTACTGTGCTGATCGGTAAATTTGCTCTTTTTCTCACTGTAGTGCGATCTCAGAGTTGGTATATATAATTTGCACTGGGTGTGGAGGATGCCGGTGATTACCCCCCTGCAAAAATGTAAAAAAGGGCAGATTTTTGTGTTTTTTTTTTGATGTTCTTGACCATGTGAATTTTGAGTTTCTGAAAACTTGAGCATCTGCCATAGACCCATATATATGTGTATATTTATATATATATATATATACACACACATACACACACACACATTTTATATATATATATATATATATATATATATATATATATATATATATATATATATATATGTGTGTGTGTGTGTGTGTGTAGAAAGAGACATATAGATATATAGAAATAAATACATGGATATAGCAGCCTCTGAAGTTATTATTCAGTATAGATTTAAAAAGTGGAATTGGGCTCCTAGGTGTTCAGTTTTACACATTATTTTGTTTCCTCTATGCCAGCCTGTCATTTGACCACTGACTATTAAAACCTTTCCTGCCTGCTGCTTTCTTTTATATAACTGACCATCCCTACCTACTTCCTTTACACAAACAATAGCTTGGTACTTGCTTACAATTACAGTTTACTTGCTTACAATTAGCCAGATTTGCTATTTGCCAGGCTTTACATGCAGTGGTTATATCAGGATTGTTATAATTTCTTTAACCAGTCTGTTTTTTTTTTTTTTTGCAGAAACTGATGACTATAAGCCTGTTTTGGAGTGTGACCTTGTGACTTTGGCCAGGTTAAGTAACTTACTCAAAATTAGACAATATGCAAGTGCAGATTTTTGGAAATAAACACAGTTTCATGGTATGAATCTCATTTAACATTCATTTTTTGAACCAGCATATTGCCAGCAAAATACATACTCTCACCTATCTATGCAGCATATCCACCAGAAATAATTTTATATAAGTGCTGTAACTCTGACTGTACCTCTAACCTTGTCAGTGTCTGTAGGTATAATACCTCAGTTCATCCCAGAAAGCCCATGAGAACCTCAGCAGTGCCATCCATTTTCCTGCTCTGGTGACCTTTTCAGGAAACTAAATATAATGCTGCACAACCTTCATCAGTGCTATTGCAGGTTTCTTGTCACAAAAATGCAGCATTATCAGATCTTGTAGCCTTTCTTATGAAGGTATTATATAAACTGCAAAATAACTTCTTTTTTCCAGTGATAAGTCCAATGCATAAACTACTGAAATATAAGTTCTGTGTTAGATTCAGTTTAAGAATTTACCTTGTTTAGTCTATTCTTAACAGTACCTGCAGTATTTACATTTCTGACTTATTAGCTGATTTTTAATGGTAGAGGCCATTCATACAGTTTGTACCATGTCATATGTGTAAATACTGGCCAGTTAATAATATTTTACATATTAAGAATCTGGGGAAATGCAAACAAATACCAGAGGTATTATGCATATAGAAGGGTGGCGTGAACATATTTTGTTTTTATGCAGCATATCAGAAAAGAAAAT
Source organism: Protopterus annectens (assembly GCF_019279795.1). Lineage (NCBI taxonomy): Eukaryota > Metazoa > Chordata > Ceratodontiformes > Protopteridae > Protopterus > Protopterus annectens. The sequence goes on from NC_056735.1 coordinate 459,981,130, forward strand.
GCACACATCTGCTGGTAAAAGCCATATATGATAATCAAAGTCAAATCATGATGGAGGATGCAGTAAAAACGTTACCTCGCAAAAGAAAATAGTGATTTTTGTATTATAAGCGTAAGCTTCTACCATTCTTTCTGTAAAGCATTTTTTTTCAGCAAACGAGCAAAAAGGTAAAATAGGATTTTATGTTTGTAATAAACAACATGAAAAAAGCTTAGGAAAGCAGTTTAAATGCATATATTTATTATCATTTTATGATAATAGCAATGTATCAGTAAAAACATAGCATGACCATTTTTGTTGTGTAAATCTAGAAAGAATGAACAATATACACACTGTTTTCTGCATGAATTCCTGTTAGGAATAACAACTAAAAATAAATAAATACAAAACTGGGGCCTGACTTTTAACCTTCTAATCCTGCAGGGCTGCATCCATTGTGCATTTCTGTCATAAATATTGCTGCAGCTAGACCCTGAGCTGCCGCAGGCCATTACTGTTTCCTCCAGAGCACATGCTTGTCTTTGTGCTGTGTGACACTGTAAGTTATTTTCCAAGCCAACAGTGCTGAAAGGCCTGGAATGGAGAACTATAAATGTCACATGCACATCATACAAGCTCTGATGCCAATACAGTTAAACAGGAAATCTTCAAAGCATGAATAATGGCAAATATGATACAGACCCATACTACAGTTCCAAAATGGCATAATACTGATGAGTACATGAAGCAGAATTTGTATACATTGAAATTCACCTGCTGTCTTTCAAATGCAGCATCCCATACATCAGGAATACTGCAGTTCTAACCCATCCACTTCTTATTCTGCTACAGTGTATCTTGAAACTCTTATAACTTGTTTTCATTTATTTAAGAGTACTGTTCATCAGCCTTTAGCAGTTTCATAATTAATGGTGACTCTTTAAATTAATTTCATAATAGGAAAAAGAATGCTAATACAGCTGACAACATATGAATGGTGCATGTTGGCTTATTGTTATATTATGGTTATTTCTACAACAGTAATTTAAAGTATATTACAGATGATGTGCATGTAACATGTTGAATCAGAGAAGTCTTATTAAAGCTGAATGAATGAAACTTTATTGCAAGTGAAGCAATAAGACTCACCCAGTAAATGCTTTACAAATAAATAACATCAAACACTAAATAAACGAAACAATATGAAGCAGTTAAAACCAAATGCAGTCTGGCAAAGACACATGCTAGGTTAGCAGTGGAGTAAGTCTTAAATGAAAGTGAATCTTTAGGGATCTCCACAAGGCAGAGAAGGATGCACACTCCTGAACTGGGCAAGGTAGCGAGTTCCAAATAAAGCAGTCTGATAAGAAGAGGGACATTTACCTGAATTTACTACTTGTTAATGCTCTCTAAAATGCTGTCACTCTGTTATGTGATAACTATAACTATAGCAATTCCTTACACTACTTGTTTTTCCTCTTTATACTATTGCTGTTGCCTACAGTACTGGCTATTACTCTCAGTACTATTGTACTATTGTTATTCAATATACTGTTTCCTACTACTCTCAGTACTATTGTCATTCTCTGTACTGCTTCCTATTACTCTCAGTACTTTTGTTATTCTCTATACTGTTTCCTATTACTCTTAGTACTATAGTCCTATTACTCTCTGTACTATTGCTATTCTTTATACTGCTTCTTATTACTCTCTGTACTATTTCCATTTTCTATACTACTTGTTATTACTTTCTACACTATGGTTATTCTGTATACTTCTATTGCTATTCTCTACAGTACTTGCTATTACTCTCAGTACTATTGTACTATTGTTATTCAATATACTGCTTCCTAATACTCCCAGTACTATTGCTATTCTCTATACTGCTTCCTATTACTCTCAGTACTATCATTATTCTGCATACTGCTTCCTATTACTCTTTGTACTACTGTTACTCTCTGTACTTATTATTCTCTGTACTATTATCATTTTCTATACTACTTGTTATTACTTTCTACACTACTGTTATTCTGTATACTATTGCTATTCTCTACAGTACTTGCTATTACTCTCAGTACTATTGTACTATTGTTATTCAATATACTGCTTCCTATTACTCTCAGTACTATCATTATTCTCTATGCTGTTTCCTATTGCTCTTTGTACTACTGTTATTCTCTGTACTTATTATTATTATTCTCTGTATTATTGCCATTTTCTATACTACTTGTTATTACTTTCTACACTACCTTTATTCTGTATACTACTATAAGTAAAATACTATATCAAACGATACTTTCATGCTTCTGTGAGCTGCTGCTGCTTAGATCTATTCAGTACAATTGTAAGAAAAAAAATCTACTGGAAGAAAAATAAAATTGTAGTTTACAAGCCTTTCAGTGACAATAAGTGTTAAAACTGGGTACTGTAAACAGAAATGATTCAAACATGAATTGCTGTAACTGCGATTATCTACAAATACCTGAAAAGCTACAGACTACTGTCAGGTAATAATCACACGGTATATAATGGAACAATTTCTGATTGTATATGAGATATGTAACTACTAGAAGTGCAACAAACTCACTTTGCACACTGGGCTGTAAATGCTCTCATTTGCCCCTGTTACAAAACATTGCCTCATGTGTTACCCTGTACCTTATAAAGTTGTTGATTTCCTGCTAAATCATTGAGGAATACAGTCAGTTAATAATGCTAGGCATTGGGGGGTTTTATGTCCTATTGCTCAAAAATGCATGTTGATGTAAAACCTGTTGTTCTATTAACATTTTAAGTAAATTAGAGTTATGTTTAAAAACTGTTCTTGATTTTGTGCCTTTAACCAACCATTATTTTGGTGCTGTCCAGAATTCTGTGTGCCACATCATAACCCCAACATTCCATCTGTATCCCTGTCTGGCACTTTTCTGCTTGCCTGTCCCTTTAACTCTCTCCTTTCTTTAATACCTCCCTCTCTTGCTTCCACTTTTTTACTCCTCCTTCCTTCTTTATCACCCTGTATTCTTTAAGACCCTCCCTTACTTCTCACACTATTCACTCAACAAGTTCCTTTATTCATTATTTTCTCTCTGCTCTCATTTTTAACTCTGCTCTTCTCTTTCATGTTCTTCCTTAATATGAGGCAACTGCTGACAGAGCCATGGACTAAAACTAAAGGCCAAGAAATGCATACTAGTATCCTTTGGGAAATCATCTACCCCTGGTAACTATCATATTGACAACACATCCCTAAGAGCTGACCCAGTAGTCATGGACTTAGGGACACACATAGATAGTAATCTAGCCTTTGACCATCATGTGTCTACAGTAGTGAGGAAATCATTCTATGTTGCACAACTTATAAACAAAGGTATGGCATCTAAGTCCAAGGACGTAATTATTCCACTGTATTCAGCATTCATGAGACCTATCATTGAGTACAATGCCCCTTTTGGTATGTCCCTAATCAGGCATATCCAACAACTGGGATGTCCACAGAGGTTCCACACTAAAAGAATACAGGGCATAAGTAAAATGTCCTATGCAGACCGCCTCAAGGCCCTATCCCTATATTCGGTCTCCTATAGGCTTTTGAGGAGAGAGCTATGCCTGGCATACAGGTCATTGTCAGACCCCATTCTGTTGGACCTCCTGCATAACCATAAAACAAACAGCACCAGAATTACCCATTTTAAAGACTTAAACCTTGCCTGTGATATAAAAAGGACCTGTAGACAGACAGATCTGTATCCCAGAGACTACCTCATCTATGGAACAGGCTCCCCATCCATGTGAAGCAGAGTTCCTCCCTAACCCAGTTCAAGTACAATTTGGAAAATTGGATGGGGAACAGGAAATTTTTCACTGGTTTGGCACCTATGTCTCCAATGGACACAGAATACTTGTAAATTGTTCATCTCCCAGACCCCTGCTTGTAAATGTTTCATCTCCCAAACCCCTGCTTACATTTATCAAGGTTATCAGAACTTGTCAGAGATTTGGGATGCATGGCTAGGCTTAAAAATGTCCTTGTTGTTGTTAACCACCTCTATGAACCTATTAACCAAGCCTAACAGTGAAAAATAACGCTGCAAAAAGAAGAAACACTGCTCCAAAGCCACAAAATGGTATTTTAATAAACCAAATGTAAGCGCTTACATTTGGTTTATTAAAATACTGTTTTGTAGCTTTGGAACTATGAAACTATAAGAACTCTGGATTGACTGTAGTATGCCTGATGGACTTGAAATGTACATTATATCTGATGCTGTCATGTCTGTCTCAGAGTTTGTATTATTACTTCCACTGTATATGTCATCATTTCCATTGTTTGTTCTTCCCTGGGCTGAGGCTAAAATTGTTCCATATAGATGAGTACTGTATCCCAGTAAACTAATTATAAGTAAATAAATAGGATGAGAGGTATGCAAACTACTATGTATACTGTAAATACTGTGTTACTAATCCTTATATTGAGAAATTCTAGAAGCCACTTTTCTTTTGTCAGACTTACATCCCAGTCATTGTAGAAGGTTGTGGATGAAAAGGATCCTTTGGTCATTTCACTTACCCAGTCAACAAACCAAATTTAATCACATCAAATGAAATAAATACATTAATAAGTAAATACATGCTTTGACCTCATCATGGGAATAGCTAACAGTCCCTTGCCAGTGGTTTTCACTTCATTGGAATATATCGTCTTTCTCACTCAAATGTATAATTTAGCTTTCCTTCAGTGGTTAATACTATGCTTGAAATATGAGTCTAAAGATCACCCAAAGCTGCTGGTATACATATTCCTCTTTGGAGTAAAGCATGAAATCCCTGATGATGATAGATGGGGTTAGGTTGGCAAAAAGCTGAAGGAGATTTCAGTTCAGACAGAGTTCAAGGGTGGTGCTTCGGAAGCTGTATTTCAGTTCTCAGCAGCAGTAACTAATTCAGGCCTCATATGTGTGTTCTTGAGAATAATAGAGCCACCCAGACCTACAGCTCCATCACAATCCAGAGAGCCCTCATTGTTTTGATAACTACTGTGGAAGGGGTCCATTGCTGGCTTCCTTGTCATAGGAAGAAGGATCTTTAAACCATCTGCTTGTAAGGGTCAAGGAGCAAGGATGGGAGAATGGGACAGATGATCTATAAAGTAGACCCTCAATGCTCTCTCTGTAATGTTGGAAGATCTTTAACTCATGTACAACCTGCAGACATTGAATCTAGGAACAGAGGCCTTTGAAAACTAGACACATCCAGCTAAAACTCTGGACATTTAATTACCATAACACTTGAATACCAAATAGCACATAACTCTTCCCGCTTCCAGTAGGATGAGGACCACTACTAAGAAACGTGTAAAAAGCAGAGAATAACAAAAATAACAGAAAAATATTAGCACATTATCAAAGAGACCATGTAAAATCTGTAGACCTTAATGAACTGCACTGTAAAAAAATGTAATTTATTTTCAATTCAGAAAGAGAGCTGCAAGGTGTGTGTACTCCTTTAAATTATATATATATATATATATATATATATATATATATATATATATATATATATATATATATATATATATATGTATATTGGTCATGTAGTTTGGTTTTCTCTGTACAAGACAGCTTCAAAAATTACATGTGATGAGGGAGACTCAGAAAATTGTGAGAAAGGATAATAAATGAAGCCTGAAAATAGGGACATATCCGAAAATAGGGACATTCTAAAGCAGGCCTGAAAATAGGAAAGTTACTCAAAATCTGGTGCAGTTGAGAGGTCTGCTCAGGTAGTACCATATGCAACACAATCTATGGAAGTTATGTGCATGTAACACCTGAATGCCTGTCATGTGACCTTGTGGTTTGAGACACAGATCTCCCTTTGGGTGAACACGGCTTATTCCTGAACCTTGGTCACCAGTGAAACAGATGAACATCCAGCTTTTCCATCACTGGGGCGGTTTACAAAAAATAATGTGTGCTGTTTTTCATTTACTTGTAACTATCTGCTTTGAATCTAAACTTAAAGATCTATATATTGTTCACATGGGTGCAACATGTTGCTTCAGGCAGTGTAAATTAGTTCAGTTATTAATACTTACAAATCACTAAAACTCGTTTAAAATAACAAAAGTGTTAAGCCACCTTCAGAGTTTAATTTATAACTTCTGGGTGACTACTAGTACTTCAGCCTTTCAGAATAGTTATAGGGAATATCCTTAAATGACTGGAATCAGTTAAGGTGCTAGAAATGTCAGAAAGGTACCATACGCAGTAAATCTAACATTTGAGCAAGGATTGTGCAGTTTAGGCTGACATCTTGTATAGTCTGCAACTCTCTACACATTGACTACATCACAAACCATGTGCATTAAGGCAGTTTTGTACTCAAGTCATTACAACAAATGGTAACCTTGAAAGCAGCTTAACAGGCCCTTCACTTGTCAAGGTAATCATACAGCGTCAAAGACCGACTTTGTTGCTCCTTTATTCTCCAACACATTATTCTATATAATGCAGGAACAAAAGTAGTGCAGTGCTTTATTTCCTGTTGACAAACACATTCAGTTACAGTTCAGGCACTTGTTCCTTTCATATGAAGTCCATACTCAGAAAACAGTTCATAGATTCCTGGAATCAAGACAACTGACACACTTCATTGCTATTCTTTATCAGCGATTTATTTCTAATTGATTGCTGCCATGCAGAGTGAAATCTCACACTGTAACTGACATTATTTCTAATATTTTTAATATGTCTGTATTAATATTTTTTGCTGCACATTCAACTTGTCACTTTAAAGTATTTTTAATTAGTACAGATGCAGGCTCTTGCTGTTTTCTGAATACTTTAGCTTTACATTTTATACTTTGTGATATATGTAACTCATATATACAAAATAGTCCTGCAGTCCCAACATTGTCAGAATAGAATGACACTATACAGTCAAATAGACAGAGTGCACCCTTTGTTACAAGAACTACCATAAGCACATAATCCTAAAAAATAACAAACTATATATGATACTAGTGGGTCCCTCTCCCATTTTTGGGGGATGATTGAATAAACAAGCTTTTGCAAACTCTTCTATTTTGGAGAGCACAAGCTTAGCAGTGCATTTCTCTAATTTTTATTACTAGATGTGGTAGCCCATCCCTAGAATTTTCATCAAATTCACCTTCTGTATTAGAGGAAGTATCTTCCCCTGAGGTACAACTAGAAGAACCAAAATTTTTCTTGAGAATGGAATTGGGCCTCTTTCTTTTGGGAGTCGAAAACCTCTTATTACTCTTATTATCCTCCCTAGGTAATCTAAAGGAGACATTTTTGGATGTATCGAAAGGTTTACCCCTCTCGTAATCACCTACATCCCTGAGAAATTTTTTAAGTTTTCTATCCTTTAAAATAGATTCCATCTTAGAAAGGTCAGTAGTTGGGATGGGCTACCCAAAGCCAAAAGGGACAACTTGTTACACCCTCCCAATCTAGATACAGATGAGGGGGGCGGAAGCATAAGAAAAGATACATCGAAACAGAGTCTGGAGGCACTTTTGAAAATGATGACATAACATTAATTTCCAATTTAAATGTTCACAACATTTCTTCTGTTGAATTAACCACTGCACAACTCAAGTTATTGAATAAAGGGCTAAATTTTGTCCCTGTTTTTTTTTGTCTCAGAACAATCTTTGGCTCAGGATGTGGTAAATTTTTGTCGATTATTGAATTTGAAATTGTTTTTTGCGAACAATGATTGTGATACATCTCATGATTTTAAGTTCAAAAAATCCACATTCAATCCACCGATGACACATTTAGTGGGTTTTTCAGAAAAGTGTCTTACAAGACATAAATTGTCATCTTAGGGATTTTCCTGTATCTCACAATAATTTGTCAACTGAAGAAATACAGAGTCTTGATGAGCTTGCTAATAACAAAAATTTGGTTATTACTCAAGCTGATAAAGGTGGGGCGGTGGTGGTATTGGACAAGGTCACTTATGATAAGGAGGTTATGAGACAATTGGGGGACAATGAATATTATATGCAGATGCCTCTGGATCCTTCTCCTCATTTTCAGCGCAAAATTGGTCAGTTTTTGACAGAAGCGGTGGAGGAGGGCATAATCACACAGTTTACAAAAGAACAATTAATGGTCCTGTCACCCAAGAAACAATACCTCTATTTGTTACCCAAGATACATAAACATGCCAGTAATCCACCAGGCCGACCTATTGTCTCCGGACATGGGTCTCTTACCGAACCCTTGTCTGAGTATTTAACTCAGTATTTGAAACCATTACTTGGATTCATAAGAGCTAGGATTCAAGATACCACCCAATTTTTGGACATTATCAATGAAACCCAACTTGAACCCCATTGGCTATTGTGTACCCTGGACATTACCTCTCTTTATACCAATATTCCACACTGGGCAGGCTTACAAGCTTTGGACTATTGGTTGGCCAGATCTGGCCTATACCAACCTGGATTTAATACATTTTTGGTATGTCTCACAGAATATGTATTGACTAGCAATGTTTTTTATTACCAAAATCAATGTTTCTGGCAAACCAAGGGTACTGCTATGGGTGCGTCTTTCGCACCCATATATGCAGATCTTTTTATGGCATACATTGAGGAAATCATGATTTATGATCATAATCATAACATCTATAAGTGTGAGATGGATATTTGGCGTCGTTATCTGGATGATTGTTGGTTGGTGTGGAAAGCTGATGAACATTATCTTATGGAGTTTCTGGAGTACCTCAATAACAATATATGGGGCATTGAATTTAAGTTGACCTATCATATATCAAGGATGTTATTTCTGGATGTTGAAATCACTAGAAATGAGGATAATACTCTGTCCACCAGGTTGTTCAGGAAATTTCCAGAATTTAACTCTTTATTACATGCTACCAGCTTCCACCCACAACATATCATCCAGAATATACCCAAATCTCAGTTTTTAAGAGCCAGAAGAATTTGCTCAAGCCAACAGTCCTTTTTTGAGGCTCGTGATGACCTGGCCCGTAGATTAATTAACAGAGGTTATCGTCCAGGTACAGTCAATTTGGCCAAACGGTGGGCTTCCAATTTAAATAGACAGGATTTATTATCATACAGAGACAAGAATCACAATTTGGTTTCACAGCCCTTACGTCTGGTTACCACCTATGGACAGAATACACAGGGCTTTAAGAATATTATACAGAGACATTGGAATGTGTTAAAGGCTGATCACAAATTGAATTCTTTTCTTCAGGACAGATGTTCTTTTTCATTCAGAAGGGGACAGACTATTGGTTCTAAATTTAATCATTATAAGAGGGTGTGTCTGGACTCTTTGGCTTCCACCCAGTTGTCTCTTATAGGCAAACCAGTTGTAGGATGTATTCCATGTGGCCACTGTTCATTTTGCACTCGTGTTTCACATACTTGGGAATTTAGCAGTAAAAATACCTCTGAGGTATTTGATATCAAATTTTGGGCCAATTGTAGTACTGAGTGGGTCATCTACCTGGTGACCTGCACTTGTTCTGCTTTTTATGTGGGACAGACCTCTAGGGCTTTCCGTCTAAGAATTTGTGAACATTTGAGTGATATTAAGAACAAACGCATCAGTAATGCATTATACAAACACAGTTTAAAACATGCATCAGCCTCTTTTAAATTTGTTACCATTGACTGCATCAAGGGTATATGTAAAGATAAACATCATTGGCATGAATTACTTTGTTCTAAGGAGAGGAAATGGATTGTAAAACTTGGAGCTTTGTTTCCACCTGGTCTTAATGACCAATTTTGAATTAAGCTTGTTGATTGGTTCTTATGTGATTTTTCACTATATAAATGTATTTGAACTGATACTTAATTTTTTATTATTTGAATTTCACTGAAGAAGGCTCTGTCGAGCCGAAACCGGTTTGATTGTTTTTGTAACATCAGATTCATAGGGGGATTGGTCCCTCTTATGTTAATAAATACTTTCGTATTTGGCACTTTCCAACACTTGCTGGCTTGTGTTTTTTGGACTTTCCCTTACAGAAAGTCAATACTGTGCATACATTTCAGGATATTACACTGCACACTGAATATTTGTTCAGAGAAAAGTTATGGTAGGGCGGTAGTGCTGTATGCAAGTAAGTGAACCACATACACTTCTCAGCTATCCCTTGTCTAATACTTTTTCTCTGTCTCTCTCAGCATTTTTGATTTTGTAGTAAATTACTTAGGATAACAATCAGTTAATAGTGCTAGATATCAGTGTCATACTTCTGCAAAAACTGCATGCTGATATAAAACTTTTGTAGTAGTACCGTTTTATGCATTTGGCCCTGATTTTGTTTCTTCATCTGACTTTGTCTCTAATTCTTGTGTAAAGAAGTTGAGAGATATGATGAACTGTTGAAGCAGAGCACGGGTAGTAGAAGTCGTATCTCTGTCCCTGATTTTGCCCCATATATTTGCCTTGTCCTTCATAAAATGTTTAATTTGCTTGCAAATCACTTACATTTACAGTTAGTCAATAATGGCAAACATTAGAGTCTCATATTTCTTATTATTCAGAAATGTTGATTATCTGGCAAATCATTTAGGAAAAGAATCAGTCAATGATGCAAGACATTAACATTTCATCACACTTCTTATCACTCAGAAATCGCATTTCAAAGTACAATTTGTTGTTATTTTATTATTTTTAAGTGATTTAGAGCAATATTTAAAAATTGTCCCTGATTTTTTGATATTTGTCACCCATTATTTTTGACTTTGCCTTTGATTCTTGAGCAAATAAGTTAAGAGCTATGGCAGAAGTGGGCAGGTTAACTGGAGATGATCTGCTTTCTCATTTGATCACTGAGTAAAGGAGAATTTCACAAGTAATTCCTACATAAACTAAATGAAGATGCATTTATGCTCTGAGAATGCTGTCTCTAACCATGCATCCTGTGTGTGTGTGTGTGTGTGTGTGTGTGCTGAATAAAAGTTGAGGAATATAATAAGATGAAGGAAAAGAATACAAGGAATAATTAGAAACTTCTTATAAAGGACCGGGTTTGTGTGTGTGTGTGTGTGTGTGTGTGTGTGTGTGTGTGTGTGTGTGTGTGTGTATCTTCAGTGGTATCAGCTGAGAAAGGGTGCTACGTAATGTGCAGAGTTGGTGTTAGGTGCAGAGTCAGGCTTAAGATTTGCACACATGTATAAGATGGTGTGGGGGTGAACCTTACTCAAGAGCTAACACTAACCCTACCACTGCCCCTAACCCTAGCCCTACACATTACATTACAAAATACCCTTTTCCTATGTGTACCACTCTGTGGATTGCTGTTTTTGACTTTTATCAGTCAGTGTTTGTTAATTTGCTTTTTTTAAATTCATTCTGTATTCTTGAGATTTTGATTTTAGGTACAACATTTTTGACTTCATGTCAGCCTGTTTTACCAAATCAAAGCCAAATTTAATTTCAAACCCTTTTTGTGAATTGTACTTGGAAAGTCAGCATTTGCTTGGCAGCTCAGAGTAAGCTTACACAGAGTTTTTCTCATATGCCCATTGACAATCAAGCTTCTTTTCAATCAGACACTACACTATCTCTGTGTGTGTTTGTGCTGAGAGGGTTTGTCCAGCAGCCATGAGGGTGCTTTTGTTTAACCCTTCCCCTTGTGGTGGCATGAACACTTGCATTACAGCAAGGGCAGTATATGCACATGTGTCCGTGCATGCATGCTTCCCCAAATATGCCACAAAGGGCTACCATCACATGCTTCGGAGGCCAAGTTTATGACTTCCTGGCACAGGATCTATGCATCATGACCAGCTTCCACTTTTCAGCAAAAGCCTTGTCATTAGAGAAGCACTGTGAGCCAAAAATTAGATTTATTGGTAGAAAATGGTTAACTTTCCTCAGGTTGAAAGCAAATAAAGATGCTTTATTAAACCATAAATAAATGTATTTATTTTATTCAATATAATTTAAAACAACCAGGAAAGTAAATAAAAAAGAAAGTGTGTTTATATGTGGTTCTAAAAATACAAGTGTGTGGAGCTCATTTATTGAAAACAACCCAGGGCCCAAGGTACGTTTCATCTACCACTGCCTGTGCCAGTCTACATATGAAATTATAACCATAGTGCAGAACGAAAATGCTGAGCTGTGTCTGATTTATCTGATCCTGGGACTATGAAGTTATTCAATATGTTATGTAAAGTATCACATTCATGTACATTTTAAAAGTTAAGTACACACTTGGGATTATTTGAAATGCAATATTTTATTCCATGATGTTATATATAGGGGATGCACTCATTCCCGAAGTAATAATATTAGTTGACCGCAAATTACCAACACTTCCACCTTTATATACCTTATTCCAGAAACAAAAATCTCTAGGCAGGCAATATTTTACCACAAATGAGTGAATAAATAGCAGAATTAAAAAAAAATTAATTCTAATCTCGATTATCAAAAAGATGAATTTGAATCCAGTTCTAAGGCAGCACACAACTGTGGAAATATGTCTATGGTATTGAATCATACTGACATAAGACAAGCAGGAAATTTCTTAGCAGTTTGTAATGTAGTACCCAACAATGCCAAACTTAATTAATAATCCCCTGGTGATGAAGATTTGTACTGAAGTCAATATGTTTTACAACTCCAACTCCCTTGCTATCATGGTGTTTAAATTGACATTAACTGAACTATGCTACAGCAACACAGGCATTCTTCACAATAGTCTGTATATATATTTTTGCAAGAAGGGATGCTGGCGTTTCATTAGTATAAGTCTGGCATACAAAAGGATCCTTTAAAAACAGTGTTGATTTCCATGGAAGAATGGAAGTTTCACTACTACCTGAAGAATGACCAAAGAATCTGGAGTGTGAGGTGAGGAATACCAACAGGCTCTGGGGAACACTAGCAGGGTCATTTTGGAGAAATAGGACTCCACTCAAACTCGTCTGTGGAGAATTATATGACTTGCATATATCTATTGTTTAGGAATGATATGAGTTGTAGTTTTACTTTGTTGTAGAATTATCCAGTTGTAGACTTTGTTTCCTCCATTTGATGGTTCTTTTAGTTTTTTTGTTGTAGTTGATACTGTGCAGACAGAATATGCTTTTTTCATATCTTCTCTAGCAGTATTCATAACAATAACTGCATAGTTCCTGTTCAGTCTATATATGTTTGACTTGACAGAGCAGTTCTATTATTGCAGTGTCAGTGATGCAACATGTAGCAGACTTGCCTTTGGTGAAGAAGGCTATGGGTTCTACTCCCTCATCAACGAGATAGATTGCTAACACTGCAGTGCAGCATAAGGGGACATCCTGAGTATGTCATCCTTTGGATGAGACATTAAACCAAGTCCCCACATACCTGAGTTGGTGGTAGCTCAGGTGGATGTCAAAGGTCCCACAGCATCTCTCAAAAAAGAGTAGAGGAAGTTCATTCATTTCTCAGCCAAATTTCCCCTAGAAGTATAAATACCACCCCAGGTCTACCCTAACAAGAGGCTACTAGCCTAGTGTTGCTTACCTGACCAACAAAGGTTAAATAAATAAAAATATATATTTTGTATTATTATATAATACCTTCATTTTCCATTTTCCTGTATCTGGGTTAAGCTGCTCGAGATAGCGAGATGGGCAGACAGACATAAATATGAATGGTTGGATAAATAGCAAAATAGACAGATAGCTAGACAAACAGCCATAGAAATATGCAAGTCAGCTAGAAGCAATTCAACAGACTATAAGGACCTGAAAATAACTCCTTTTAAGTATAACTCACTGAGACATTCACTAGGATAGAACAACAGACAATCATCTGTGTTGCAGAAGCTTTGAGCCTGTAATGAGAGGAAATAAGATTTCTGCCCCAAAATGTGCGCTTAAGTAGATAGTCCAATGAAAAATACTGAATAAAATAACATCACAGTATTAAACAGGTACATAATTAAGAAAGGCAAAATAATTAGTTTCATATAATTTTATATTGACTTACACAAGTTATGTCAAATTCTGTTTGATTCAAAGAGTTGCCTTTCTCATAGGACAAGTATAGAAATGTGTCCTTTTGTCAACTCCAAAACTAATAAACATAGCAGGTGATATATATCAACAAACAATACAGTGATTCAGAGTTTGCAGTCCACTGAACAGGACACAAAAACCCTTGTTATCCAGTCAATTGTATTATTTCACAGATGCGTCCAGCTATTGTTTGTGGCAAGATACAGCAGGACTTCTTGCGAAATGTTCAGGAATGGAGTTGCAAGAAGAAAAGTAATCTGCACTGTTAAAGTAAGTCACATGTGAAGACTATTTCTGAATTGCTTTGCAATTACACTTCATCATTGTGAGTGATGTGTAGCACTACTGTGCAATCAGTCTCTAACATATATAGTAAGAAACGTCCATTGTGAAATCACCCCCACATACACAATCTGTGCTACAGGTGGGAGAAAATCTTGTAGTACCACCTAGTGTAGTGAAGAATCTGCCCTATTTATTAAATGTCAAATACAAGTTACCCCAACAATGGACATTGATAACTGGGTGTGACAGAAATGTTTAATCAGACACTAGAATGATTGCATTGCAGGTAAAAATGCCCAAAACTCAGAAATATAATCTTAATAACATTAGACTTACTAGAACATAATACTAAACTACAGAAGGTGGACAATTCTTAACATTATCTTCATTAGTCTCTTAAAATACCACAAAGCCACATAAAGCATAAAACAATACTAAGTTCACCGCAGAGCAACAACAGAAAACTATTCACAAGACAGTCAACTTAAAAAACTCACATAATTACATAATCTACATATAACCTGCTTAAAGCCCTTTTTAGTAGACACTCTACACAATTAATACATCCCACTTAAATGAAGAGAAAACAGGAATCCAAACTAAAAATGTGCAAAACATATGGATATACAGAAAATGCATTGGTTTGTATTTGTTATAAATGAAATTCCTTGTACTGCAGAATTAAGGAATTCACAACAAATTCAAGAAATCACAAACAAGGCCAATATGATATAGAGCTAGGGAATTCTTTTTTCAATGGCTGAACAAAAGCATTTAGCAGAACAGGACTTGAACAATCTGATCATCAAGAAACTGATAACCAGACTAGGTGGTTGAAATGTGATTAGCTGAACTAAAACCAAATATAAGATAACATTGGAAAAGGTGGTCCACCAGATGTTCAATTCACACAAAAAATGTTGTAGAAAAATGTTTATTAAGAGCTTTCTTCCTGTGCAAGGACTTCATCAGAATAAAACCACCCCATCCTTTCAGTTCCTTTTAAATACAGTACTAGCTTGCACAGAACAATTAATAACAATAGACAAATAAATAAATCAATAAAATCTTAGAACTGTGTCTAAAATAAGCACAGCAATAAATGAGTTAATAAAGATTCAGACTAAAACCTTTCCTTTAAGTATAAATCACTTGTACCTAAAAAATTATTTGATTAAAATGCATATACAAAACCAGTTTGCAAAAAACAAAACAAAACAAAACAAAAACAACATATTCATGCTCAGTGTTTAACGTGTATCCTACAGCCTACAATTTCATGGCATTAAGTTTAAGTAATGGTTGAATGGAAAGAAATTTACTAAGTCTTAGAAAATTGAGGGCATTCAGCTTAATTTGCCACAAAGCTCTCTGTGCTCAAATCTAATTTGCCATTCCCCTCCTCTGGCACTGGAGGTTACTTTTTCAAGAATTCCAAAGTGAAATATGTCAAGTTGCATACAACTTACAGAGTATTTATACAGTGCAGTGTTGTTGTTCTTATTCCTTATAGCATAATTGTGCTCATAAATTCTTTTACACAAACCTCTTTTTGTTTTCCCCACATAAAATGCAGGGCAGGTCAAACACTTTGCTAAATAAACAACTCTCTTAGTTTGACAAATTCCTTTGTAAAAATGTACCGTAGTTCCTGCACTGTTTTCAAGATTCAAAATTTCTTCTTCAAGAACATATGAACATTGTTTGCAAAACCCACACTTTGACATGTGTCCCAAGTGCCTATGGAAATTCTGATCTGTTTAGACCATATTTTTGACATTACGTACAGTTTTATATATGAATAAAGGTTCTCTTCCCATCAGATTGGAAATATCTGGTAGGGTCTTAAAAATGTTCCAATTATTACTCACTATATGTTTGACAGTTGTACTGCATTTAATCCAGGCACAATGGAATGTAGGAGAATGTATCTGTATAAGCATATTGATGATCATGAAACTCACAAATTTGTTTTTTGTGTTATTGAGCAAGTAAAATGGGATCCGTAGGATTGGATGAGGGATGGTCATCTAGAAGCCAGTGAGTTGAAATGGCAACGTATTTTAGATACCACAAGGTTTCCAGGTCTGAATGGAACTTGCTGTATTAATTCTATTTTAAAATTTAAGCATTCTAAAGTATTGTAATATTGTCTTAATTGGTTCTCATTGTTTTAATAGGTTTTTAATTTTGATTGGTTGTAATATGTCATATGATGCTGCTTTCTTCTATTTAAATGGAATTTTTTATTGTTAATTAGTTCTGATGAAGTTCCAAAATTAAAAGGATGAAAGCCCTTAACTAGTTTAATAAAGTTATTGCTAAGTGACAACTGCATTCTCCTACATTCCATTGTTGCCTCCTGGATTAATTGTTGTTAGTTTGCTGTTTGCCTTGGGATTGGGGTCTATATTACAATGTGGAACTAAAACAAGTTAGAACATTGTAATATCAAACCCTAAAGTCCGAAAGTTGAAAATAGCGAAGCCATGGCACATCGACTTTTTTCCCAGGGGAAAAATATTGGTGGTCCAATTTTGGGGCTTTGCTATTTCCTCCACTGTGATGCAATCTCAGGGGTGGTGGTGGGGGGCACAGCCTCACATGTTGGGAAGTGTGGGTGGAGAAGCCCTCCAATTTAGCTTAAGTTTAAGGTTACATTTTTTTTTTGTCACAGAACAGCAATTTATTTCCCTGGGGAAATAAATCGCTGTTCTGTGTTTTCGGTTTTGTTGGGTTTCGGACTTTAGGGTTCAATATTACAACGATCAAACTTTTGTTAGTTCGACATTGTGATATAGACCCTTGGGATTATGGTACTGATTTTTAATGCATTTGATGTATTCTATAACCGAAGCATGTTCACATGTATTTTCAAGGGGGGAATCTAAACCTATAAATTGTGCCTTGTCCTTATTTGGAAGTCCCTTACCTAATAAGGGTTTGAATTTTCTTCCCCATTCTGATAAAACTTCCCCCACAATATCATAAACTAATTCCTTTGGGTAACCCTTAGAAATAAACATTCTGGAAACAACTTTCAGCTCATTAACCAAATCATCTTTACTAGAGACCATCCTTGCCAGCCTAATATATTGACCTTTCAATAAACTTTTTTTCTGAAAAAAAAAAAAAAGGATGGCGACTTCAAAAGTGTAGATACATGTTACTAAAGGTAGGTTTCCTAAAAATCTTGGACTTAAAATCATCATCAGCTAGGGTAATCAAGGTATCCAAATAGCTGATACTGGTCAAAATGTGAGATAAACTTTAATAACTCTGTGGTGTTATTCAAATATACCATAAAATCATCAATCAATGTTAGGGGTCCCTCCAAAAGAATAAATATATCATCCAGGTACCTAAGGTATAGATTAATGTACTTGAAAACTTCACTGCTGAACACAAATGATGTTTTAAACTTTCTAAGTCTAACAGCACCAATTTAGCATACACTGGGGTGCAAGCAGTGCCCACAGCTACCCTTTTTATTTGTTTGAATAACTGTCCTTCAAAAAATATAAAATTATTATCAAGCACCAAAGAGGTCAACTCCACTGTAAATTTTAATTTATTATTCGGATTAACTTTGTATTCCATCAAGCTGTTTTGAAATATTTCTAATCCTTCTTAGTTCGGAATAACCGAAAACAAATCTATGTCATCAACTGCTAATAATACCATATTATTCTTTCATAAATTATTTTTTAATCAACCTAAAAAATCCAATGAATCCTTGACAGGGTGTGGAATTGTATTGTAAATTGGTTTAAGCCACCTATTCACTAATATTAGGGTCTCCTGCACCCGAAAAGATCCCACAGCAAAATTCCCATGACTTTAATACCCACTTTATTACCACCATCCAAATATTAGTCAAAGACTCCTCTACAAGCCTAAATCCAAACTCCCAAAATACTAATAATGTCATACAAAATGACAATGCACCACTCATTCCCGACAAAAATTCGAATACACCCGCAACTCACTCATTTTCTATTCAATCAGTACCCACATCTCTCATATGTAAACTCTTAAAAAAAAACCTCAAACCATGCTCTCTTTCCACAGACAAACTTCCCTCAGAATATTTACAACTAGCAGCAAACACAATTGCAAATCCAGTTAGTATTCTTATAAACCGCTCTCTCAAAGAAGTATACGTCCCATATTTATGGAAAAAAAATTATTATTACTCCACTATATAAAGGCAGAAAGTCTCATGACCTTTCATACTATTGCCCCATCTCTATACTTTCCCCATTATCCAAAGTGTGTACACACACAAAATTACTCAAGTACCTCAATAATAATAATCTTCTGTCTTCCACCCAGCATGCCTTCTGCCCAGAGCACAGCACTATTATAGCCCTGCTCTCTTTCACCGATACTGTCAACAAAGCCTTAGATAAAAGTCACCCCACTTCAGTAATCCTATTGGCTCTATCTACTGCTTTTGACAAAGTATTACATACTAAACTTCTGATCCAGTTAAGAAAACTTGGCTGCGCCCCCAAATCCTTCAACTGGTTTACATCATACCTAAACAATAGACAACAATCTGTAAAGTGGCATAACGTCCAATCTGATTATCTGTCAGACAAGATAGGAGTCCCACAGGGTTCCATTCTGGGACCATTACTCTTCAATATCTTTATTAATGACTTCCACAAAGTCTCACAACTATGTAAAATTACCCAATACGCCGATGGTTCGACAATAATCTCTACTTCAAACAATTTTTCTGACCTTCTCACAGTTAGTCAGAATGCTTTTACAGAGATTGAATCATGGCTAAACAATTCACAACTGCTACTAAATGCCAAAAAAAAAAAAAAAAAAAAAAAACTTCTATTAGTCCAATAAACAACCAAAAAGGCAAATACTGAAAAAAAAAAAACACCTGGCCAGTGAAATACAAACTGCACACAGCAGAAAAGATGTGAAAAGTATTTTTAAATAAATGCCACGTAAAAAAAACACACCTTCCTTACTAGAGGCTTCAGTCCACCAGGAAAACTGCAATTAAATGTAAAGCACTTGTAGTCCAAAAAATGGCAGGTAGTTCCAGTGTAAAAAACTCTTCTTTATTCAACCACAGATGTATAAGTGCTTTCACAGATAACTTCTGCTTCTTCAGATACAAATGCATGCTGTCTGCTGTGTAACTTATATACCTTAAACCAACTAATTAAGTCACAATCATCTTAAAGAAACATCCTTCATTAATTAAAAACATGCAGTGCTTCACTGTGTAAACATGATTCTAAAAAGTATAACGCATAACAAACACATGAAAAAACACATGTATAAAGAATACATATATAAAAAATGAACATATAAATATATAAACATGTGCTCAAATATCAACATATACTGTTAAAAATCTCTAATACTTAATATAAGTAAGCATGTCATAAAATGACTTAACGTTTCATTTATTCAATGGTCTTGCTTTAAGTTTTGGTCTTATGGGTATCCTGTCATTTAACCCATGCCCAGAGTCTGCTTTCAGTCTTATAATCCATTTTGCCTCAAGCTGTTCTGTCCTGTTTCTAATGTCCCCCATTCTGATGTTAGCATATATTTTACATATAACTAAAAAAGTAAAATTATGTGTGATATCATTCACTCTAATATGTTTAGTTAATGCACTAACATCACTTTTTTCTGAATCTGGTACATATGTTCCTTGATATGATCTCTAAAGGCTCAAACTGTTTTTCCCACATAGAAACAAAAACATACTGAACTTTGGGCAAAATAAATAATATGTTCTGAAGCACATGTAGCTGAAATGTTAAATATATATTCCCTGCCTATGTCAGGATGTAAAAACATATTACTGTTACTTATATATTTACACATGCAACATCTCCCACATGGACAAGTCTGTCCATCTTTTTTCCTTATATTTTCATTCTTAAAATAACAAAGTCTTCTCTTTAAAGAGTACATATTCTTATGTACAAAACTTGGTCTAGGTTCCAGTAAGGAACCAGTCTCTTTATCTGTCATCAAAATTTCCCAGTGCTTCTCAATTATATTTTTTATACAGCCTCATATCAGTGGAATAAAACAGAGGAAATCATATTTTATTTTCTGTCTTCTTTTTATGTGTTGTATATGCTGACATATTCCTTTTAGAAAAATATGGTCTAGCTATGTTTTCCCTTATTCCAACCACCATATCTCTAGTTTTATTAATTTCATCCTTATGGTAACCTCTCTCTACAAAATGTTGACTCATCTTTTCAGCTTGTTGTTCAAAGTCCTCTGTTCTTACCTTAAGCCTTGATGCTCTAAGTAACTGGCTATGTGCTATGCTCTTAAATATATGTGGAGGGGAATACTGGTTCTGTGCACAAAACTGTCACAGTGACATTCTTTCTTATATACATTTGTATATATCCTCCCTTTCACATCTTTTTTAATATTAACATCCAAAAAGTGAACTTCTTCTAATGACATATCCACTGAAAATTTGTAGAGTTATTAAAGTTGTTTTGTCTTTCGGCTTTTCCCGGTTAGGGGTCACCACAGCAGAACTCCGGTCCGCTAATGATTGTCAGTAGATTTTTATGTGCCGAGTTGCCAGCTCTGATGCACAACCTTCAATGAAGGTACGCCCATTCATGCATGTCTCCACACAGAAGACACTCTAGCTGAGAATCGAACATTACAACGTCGTACTGTGAGACGACAACACTACCACAACACCACCACCGCAGTCATCTGTAAACTGTACCTGTGTCCCCCCATAACAGAAAAGGTCATCCACAAACCTGCAGTAATACAGAATATGTTGTCTGTAGAATAAACTCATCTTCCCAAATGGCTAATACAGCATTGGTGTAGCTATTGGCACAAGAAGTGCCCATAGCTTTGCCATGCCTCTACCAATAGATAGTTTCATTGAACATAAATATGTTATTTTCCAAGACTGTCTTTAACAACTTAGTAATAACTTCCATGTTCCCTTCATTAAATTCTTTACAAGACTTACAAAATGACTCTATGTTGCTTATTCCTTCTTTGTTCGGGATCATAGTAAACAGTGATATAATATCCATAGTTACTAAATACACATCTTCACAGTTCTTATAATTATCACAAAAATCAAACAAGTCATTCAAAAAGTGTTTTGTGTCTTTTAATATATGCCCAATGTTATTCAAATATTCAATTCAAATTAACCATGGTTTAATAGATTAGAAATTACCATATTCTAACTGGCTTTATTACATGGTATGAGGATATTGGATATTGTTATCTGTGCTAGCATGACTGGCAGAAGTTTTGTAAATAATTGGAAATGACCCTGTGTTACATATGCCAGCATGACTATAATTTTGTTAATAAGTTAATCTCTTTTGATTATCACTCTGATTTATGCAAGATGTTTGAATGTCAAACAGCATTCTTTGGGCTGACCAAATGTACATGTTCCTTGTAAAGAGAATTCTGAATGCATGTTATGCCAGGGTCAGCTGACCTAAATGTGATGCCATTGTGTACCAGGGCTGGTAGAAGAGAATCTTTACTGCAGCTGTTTGGTTACTTTTCAAAGTCTG
Source organism: Protopterus annectens (assembly GCF_019279795.1). Lineage (NCBI taxonomy): Eukaryota > Metazoa > Chordata > Ceratodontiformes > Protopteridae > Protopterus > Protopterus annectens. Next base: position 460,003,009 of record NC_056735.1, read on the forward strand.
ATATGAAAGTAAAATTCTCATGGCAGCTTCCTGTTACTTTTGAAAAATATCTGCTACAAAAAGCACATTCTGAGTCAGTTGCTGTTCAATACTTGTTTTTCCAGAGCTGTTCAGCAGTAGTAGTCCAGTTGTTTTCAGAGTAGTTGTTCCAGTCGCTGAGGACAAACAACAGCCTGGAGTGTGGACGTAATTCCTCATCTTGCCTTGCAGAAGTAAGAGTATAATCTTGCTTTGCTTAGTTATTTAGATTAGATAGGGATAGTTACTCTTCAGATAGTCAGCGAACTACAGCTTGTTAGTTAGAAGTTTTCAAAAATCAATGTGAGATCTATCCTACATTATTATTTTCATATTTCTTGCGTGTGAAACTTTGATGTTTATTGGAATTAGTTATTCAGTGTTTACATGTTTTAAATAATTTTATTTATTAGTAAATGTTTTACTACATCTCATTGTGACTGGTTATTTAGTTAACATGTTTAATAATTTAAGATTATTTTGATAACACCAGGGCCACTCAAAAAGTCTTACTGCTTGAGATATATGCTACCATTTGTTTCAATATTTATTTTGCCCAATATAATAGAACACCTCTTTTGAAGGGTATTGTAGTATTTGACTAGTGGCAGCCATTACCTTATCATTTAGGCAAAGAAACACAGCAGGTAAATCTATGTCAGTCTTTCCCAAGAGTGTGCATATGTATGAATATCAGACATTTAACAGTGAGTGTGTCAGATACCTAGAACTGGGACACAGTGTTCTGCAGTGGTTAGTGTGGAGACTCATTTGGAGACCTGGAGTGAAGCATATTGTCCAACTGCAGGTTTTGTAACCTGTTCCCGGTGTACTCTTAGGAGAAATTATGTATTTCTGTCCCTGCTTTTAGTGACATTCCCTTACCTGAGACAGTGGTGAGGATTGAGACTCCTTAGTTACTGCCCCGGGGTAAAGACAGCTCATCACATGTTTAAACTACAGATACTGCTATCATATATAATTGAATATAATAATTAATAACTTGATAAATAATTACAGAAATAATAATAAATATAATAATTCACACGTATGTAATAGGGAATAGTTAAGCTAAGATTTCCTATTGACGTACTGAGTGCAAACTTGACATACATGACAATTTTTATATATATATTTGTGTGTGTGTGTATATGTATATTTATATATATATATATATATATATATATATATATATATATATATATATATATATATATATATATATATATAGTGGGCCCTACTTACAAATCTGTCCAGTTAAAGAGAAAAATGCAGTAACATGTTTGGAAATCTAATTTAGCCATATGTCAGTTCTCTGTAAAGTGGGACATTATACAAAGCAGAAGTGTACAAGAAAAAAACTGAGCCAATAAGAGTTCTGTAAATATGAAAATATATACAGTAGTAAATATATACATAAAGAATACCATATAGTGATTACTATATAGATTACAATATACAAGTGATCCAAGTTAGAGATAAAAACAGTTGCATATCTGGAAATCTAATTCAGGAAATTATCCCTCAGTCCTCTGTTAATTAGGATACATACAAATTAGCAAGTGTACAAAGATTGAAGGCTTGAAAAAGATGATGTCTGTACTATGAGCAGAATTCAATGAGCAGGGATAAATCTCTGATAGCAGGTAGATCAGATTTTCATTGTTTAGGTCTAGTGATGAAATAATTGACTAAGACTTTACTGTATTCCTTGCTGCATAACACTGGAAATGAGCAAGGAAGACATGGATGTCGATTATTCACTGAAACTAGGAGCAAAAGAAAAACGTGCAACTCAAAAAAGCTAAAAAAATAATTGTAGAACATGCACTGTTTATATATCATGCGGGGTTAGGTTGTAAGATGCAGTGAATAATAAAAATGTAATGTCGTCTCTTTCCCAGTCCAGCCCTCCTGCTGTCATTCATACATGACTGTTGCTTAGTGGGCTGCAGTCGCAAAAGTTGCAGTAAAAGAAATGGATACTTAATGCATTTTTACTACATCTCACAATTTCAAATGCATCATATGCCCCAGTTCCAGAAAAAAGATATTAGTAGGCCAGTAAAAGAGCATTGTAGTTTGCTGAAAGGATTCATTTAGTTTTTTAAGTTGTTTACGACTGCGGTGGTGGTGCTGCGGTAGCGTTGTCGCCTCACAGTTAGACGTTGCCCATTTGATTCTCAGTTAGAGCGTCTTCTGGGTGGTGACATGCATGAAATGGGCGTTCCTTTGTTGAAGGTTGTGCGTTAGGCCCGGCAAGCCAGCATGTAAAAATCTACTGCCAATCATTAGCGGACCGGAGTTCCGCTGTGGCGACCCCTAACCGGGAAAAGCCAAAAGACACAAGACTACAGACTGTTGGGGTTAAAGAAATTCTAGCACATTCAAGAAACTGAAGTCTATCATATCTAGCAACCACTGGCATTTTGGAAGTTGTGCGGGTGATGGTAATATAGATCTGGGGGTTACTGTCTTGGAATGAAGTACCCAAGTACTGCATGCAACTATGTGCATCCTGTCACTTGATATTCCAGTCAAAACCATGTCATATTATTTTCTGCTAAGACCAGAGAAAAGAAAAAAAACATGATCTATGTTGTGAGACACTGACTTTGTAATTTATGAGATGCCATGTCTCCTTTTCAGAGTTTGGTTTGTGTTGTTGTTGTTGTTGTAAACTGTATGACAAACTACAGTGGCAGACTAGTTAACATTAAATTCCTCATAGTCTAAAGGAATTAACAAAAAAGGAATATGTGCCTAGATCAGCTGGTATGAGGTATTGCCATTAAGTCATCCATTCTGTAAGGCCAACCACAAAATCAAGGAGACATTTGTTTTTTGCATACTTTACTGTGAGATGTATGTTCCTTTTTCCTGAAATTATACTGATATCGCATCACTGTTTCATGACATTGCCTCTTTCCAGGAAGTTATACTGATTTCTAATATTTTTACCTGAACTAAATCTCTTCTTGCAGCAAATTTAGTACTGTGACCTTTGCAAAGCCGCATAATAAAAAAATAAAAGTTATAACCGATGTTGGAATGGCTGGATGATACAGAATGCTTAAGGCCCTAAAGCCACCATGTGTAAGACCTGTAAATGTATGGTTAGTGGGTAATGCCATGATTTCTGTTATTCCTGACAGCTTAATGTTTGGTATCCTGTTTTATATGCTAGCTGGCTTATTTGTATCTTAACTTGTATTTTTCTAACTAAAAAGAAATGTGGCTTTTTAAAATGTCTTAGTTGTTGTTAAAAACACATTCTAACATTACTTATAATCTCTGAAAAATGTTATGCTTGCTAATAATGTTTTATGTGCCTGATCAATCAGAATGAAAAATACACATTAATGGTATTATACAATTAGTTTGACAAATGCCATTTACGTAAGCCTGAAAGCACTTACCTGCAACCGCGCGCTTATGAAGTCTGTAATAATTTTTTTATAAGTCTCAGTGTTGTACTAGTGGTTTGATTACCCCATAGATGCTATTGCAGAATTGTAATTTCTACATTGCTTATTTGTTTCCTCTGACTGAAATAAAGATTATCATCGGGATATCTTGTTAAACACTAAAGTTAAGGACACAGTGTAAGCTACCACATGTATTTTAAACAAAAGGCTTGTCCTGCTAAATTTAGAAATGTTATTCTAAGGACAGTAAATGATATGTCAACAGTTAAAGAACATCCTGTTTATTGTAACACATTAAATTAAACTCATTCTTAAACAACTGGCATAATAACACTTGCCTAACTGAAATAAAAATTATTTAGAAATCAGTGTTTTTTCTGATGGTTATCACGAAAGCAAAGAGAAACTCAAAAAGTAAAGCAACCAAAAATTTCGAACAAAAAACAATAGGTAGCCTTCCAATGGATACAGGACACAGACACCAGAGTTTAGCACTTTCATCCACTTATTTCTGTGAACTTCTTCAGAAAAACCTTTAACACCCCCCATAGTGACATAAATAGTATTCTCACAATCACATGACAAATCTAGTCCAATGACCTTACAAATATATTAATTCATGTTATGAAACCATATCACTTAAAAAATCTATGTATATACATAGCCTTACATAAATAAAAAATTACAAAATTACAAAATTAAAATAATAAAAAAGTAACAAGCATTTATTGAACACTTGTTACTTGAGTTGCAAAAACCATTTCAAGCCAATAGTTTTATTCAAACCTGGTGCACGATCTGCTGCCAGTTTAAATCTGCCGAAATGACTCCTTGCATTCAAGTAAAATTTTACAATCACCTGAAAAGCAATCATTCTTGACACTATCAATAACAAAAAAATTTCTTGAAATCTGTACATGTTGTGGCATGTCTGGCTAATGAATTAGTGAAATCTTTATTTTTGATGGCTAACTGGTATTCGTATATCCTATGTTTTAAGCATCTAATGGTCTTTCCAATGTAAAAACTTGGACAAGATTGGCAAGTTGCAACAACATATACCACAAATTCACTACTACATGTAAAATAATGTTTGGCCCAAAAAGTTCTATTGATGTGACTAAATTTAACTGAGGAAGAGTTGCTAACAAGTCTACACTGTCTGCAGTTCCTACAAGGGAAAGTGCCCTTGGTCAACAAACCATCTCCATTGTTATCTTTGTCTTGTTTAAATCCTGTCTCTAACATACCTTTGATGTTAATAACTTTCTTGTAACTGAATCTGGGACACATCCCTATAGATGTAACCAAATCTCTATTGTCTAACAAAACCTTCCAATTTTCAACGATGATGTTTTTTTATAAACCACATTTCATTGACTATAGCTAAAGGAAAGGCACAGTAATAATTCTTATCATCGGACATGTCAACTGCAATACTTACATTTGTATCCAAGCCATGTGTGTCGGCTTGCAAAATAGGACAAGCTACTCCATACCTCAATGTAAGAACCTCCTATTCTATTTTCCTGAGCCATTTGTCATCATAACCTCTGTGTTCAAACAAAGACCTCAAAAAACTTAAATCATCTAAAAAGGTCTTGTCATCTGATGTCAAATGGCTCAACCTAATGATCTGCCCTTTGATAACCCCTTTCTTCATATGAGGTGGATGTAAACTGTCTCTTTGTAAATATTGGTTAGAAAAAAATGGTTTTCTATAAATACTACTTGTGAAATTGTTGCATTGAAAGTTGTATGTTAAATGTATATCTAAAAAAATAATGATTTCACCAAAACCACTGACACTGAACTTAAGAAAATCTGTGGTTTCATTCATTTAAGTAAAATACAAATTCAACAACATCCTCATACTCTCCCCGCCACAAAAAAACAAAACAAAAAAAAAAAAAAAAAACAAAACAAAACAAAAAAAACAGGTCATCTGTGTAACGGTATAAAATGATTTTATTTGCTGCAGGATGTGTGGTCAGAAATTTAGATTCCCAATCTGCCATGACTAAATTTGCAAACACTGGGGTGACCCCATTGCCACACCTGATGTTTGTCTGTACAGTTGTTCATTAATCTTAAAAATAAATGTTGTCTAACACCAAATTCATAAGAGAACAAATAGTATTGGTCTTCATGTCCTTGAAACTTGTATTGAGTGTTAAATATTCTCGCAAGTACTCAGTGCCTGCTTCTTGAATGATGCTAGTGTACAATGATCTAACATCTAAGAAGGCAAAATAAAAATGTCCAACTGGAACTACTAGCTTACTCAAAATTTCAAGTAAGTGCCAAGAGTCACACAAATATTTCGATGCTTGTACCACAGGATTTAGAATATGGTCAAGCCAAACAAAATTACCTCAGTCTTAGATTTGCTGGCAGATATAATAGGGCTAAAAGGTGGATTAGTACAGCTGTTCTGCACTTTAGGAATGCCAAAAAGTACATCCATTTTAGGATGGTCAACCTGCAAGTAAGTGTAACAGTCATTATCTAGCTCACCTTGACAGAACATATCAAATAAAGTTGCATCTAATCGTAAATAACTTTTCCTGATGTCAGAAATCTCCACCTTCTTATAGGTGGTGTCCTGCTGTAACATATTTTCAGTAGACTTCAAATAATCAATAGTACTCATCACCACTATCTTACCACCTTTATCTACCTTCATGACTCTGAGTTCTCTGTTCTTACTTAGTGATAACAACGCTTGATGTTCTTCATCACTTAAATTGGAAATCTTATATTCAGTTCTAATCTTCCTAAAATCTGACTCGCACAAATCCTGAAATACCTGTAATGTACTGTGTAAGGGAGGATTAAACATACTTTTTGGGGGGTTTGTTGTTTGAGAAGAAATCTACATCATTCACAACATTGTGCACAATGTAATTCAAATTTCGTTTTCTTAAAAAAAACCTGAAATCAATGATAACCTTATCTACTTTCATTGTACAATTGGGAATGAATGAGAAACATTTTTGCAAAACTGAAACTGCATGTTCAGACAGTGTTACATTTGACAAATTTGAAATTTCAAGTCCAAAGTCCACAACAGCTTGAGAGATTAGCACTTCCTCCTGTTCTTCCCTCTCCCTTTGCCTTTGTTTTGGGTCGGATTTGACCATTTGGGCATCCATTGGTTGCCCATCTTGTCCGTTAAAAAAGGACCAGTGTTGTGTGTGGAGTTAATGCTCTCAGAAGCGGAAGCACCACCACCCACAGTATTATAGTATGGTATTATACAATAAGTTTGACAAACGGCATCTATGTAAGCCTGAAAGTACTTGTCTGTAACCGCGCGCTTATGAAGTCTATAATAATTTTTTTTATAAGTCTCAGTGTTGTACTAGTGGTTTGATTACCCCATAGATGCTATTGTAGAATTGTAGTTTCTACATTGCTTATTTGTTTCCTCTGACTGAAATAAAGATAATCTTTGGGATATCTTGTTAAACATTAAAGTTAAGGACACATTGTAAGCTACCACATGTATTTTAAACAAAAGGCTTGTCCTGCTAAATTTAGAAATGTTATTCTAAGGACAGTAAATGATATGTCAACAGTTAAAGAACATCCTGTTTATTGTGACCCATTAAATTAAACTCATTCCTAAACAGCTGGCATAATAACACTTACTTAACTGAAATAGAAATTATTTAGAAATCAGTGACTTTTCTGATGGTTATCAGGAAAGCAGTCATTTATTTCTACTTCAATCAACAACACCAGACCCTTCCAAGTTCTGGTAATTCTTACTTTCCTAAGACTTTTCTGGACTGTTGCTTAGTGTTCCTCTTATTGTTATCCCATATATTGCCACTTTCTTCTCTTCATTCATTCTTCATCTACTTCCTAGAACTCTTCAAATTTTGTGTCAACCATGGACTAAGACATTTTTGAAAATGTAGATCTATATTGTAGCCACCTAAAGTACTTTAAAATACTGAATGCTCATTCAACTTAAAGTGTTAACATTGCAAATTTTGTAAAATATTATATATTCTACTTAAAGTGTTTAAATCAGGAGACTTCTGTGTTAGTGTGTACCTTGGCAAAAGTCATTGCTAAAGAAGATTCTGGAGCAATAATCATACAATATTTAAAAGAAATACAAAGCACTTTGCCCAAATCTTAACTTCTGATCCTTCTCACTAAATATTTAATCATCAATAGTTACTCTAAGTATTGCACAGTTAAATCTTGAACTAAATTTGCAGTTGAGGAAATATACTTTTACATAAAAACATGGGAAGTCCTTCTGAAGAGCCTTCCTTTTGGCACTTTAGTTGGTTGCTTTTATAGATGTGCCATCAACACCAAATAAAGAAGCATATATCCTTTCATTTAGGAATAACCAGGCACCACCTCCTAATTATAATAGGTTCATAGGCAGACACCATGCTGGTTGCCCTTGCAGACCATTTTAAGCCTAGCCAGTTTCCCTTTTGTTGCTTGAATTAACCTGTCCCATTTGATGTTAGATTGGCTTTACACATGCCATGGTCAATAATGATACATTAACCCTAGTGAGAATAAGTTCATACTGTAGATAATTTGAGGGGACCCATGCATGGGATAATGCATTTAGGAGATGCCTTTGTCCATTAGTAGTACAAGGAACAGTCTGGGTTAAATTTTCAGACTAGATTTAGAGAAACAAACCAAGAACCAGCAGAAATTATAACTGAGCTAGTAAAATAAAAAAAAAAAATAAAAAAAAAAAACGAAAAGAAAAAAACGAACTATAGAAAAAGAAGGCATTATTAAGCATTTGCACTACATGGGAAGTGGATTTAGAGATGTGTGAATAATTTGGTTTACTATCTTTTTCCGATCGCATTTCGTGCAATTAACATTAGTGTGTGAAACTACCATTTGGTAGAATTGGAAAAACGAATGCCAAAATATAGAAATTTACAACAGCGAATGCAATACAGAATTTCTACATTTTGATGCAGATTCACACTATAGTGGGGATCAGGAAACGTACCCTTTCCCTCACTATAGTGCGATCCCGGAGTTTGTATATCTAAGTAGCAGGGGGTGTGGGTGGTGCAGGCCCCCCACATGGGGGGGTACAGGGGGGACTTGCCCCCTGCAAACACATTCTTTACTGTGCAAAGCACAGTCATGCTGTTATCAGAAGTGTGGCGAATGTTCAAATTATGTCGAATTCGAACATTCACCTCTTCTGGGTTGGAGATTTCTGTCATTCGCTGTAGTGAATTTTGTTTTTATGTTTAATAGAAACGATAATTCGTCTACAGTGAGCACGACAAAATGATAGTAACCTGACTAATTTTATTTATTTACATCCATATTTGCTAAAGAGAAGTAGATGCAACCTGAGCTATAGACACATAACCATAGTACAGCTTATTTATAATTTTAATAAAATAATTTTCATGGGAATAAGCAAACAAAACAAGCAATTAATAAATTATAGTAGGTATTCACATACTATGTGTGTTTGTATGTGTATCTCTTTCTCCCTCGCTCACTCTGTGTGTGTCTAAAGATATATATATATATATATATATATATATATATATATATATATATATATATACATATATAGATATATGTGTGTGTATACACACACACACACACACACACACACACACACACACACACACACACACACACACACACACACACACACACACACACACACACACACACACACACACACACACACATGTGCGTGCACACATATGTTAAACCTTTTATAAGGTAAAACAAGTAATATTTACATAATATACTCCATCTTACAGATTGTAGCCTAAGGTCTATCACCACACAGTATATTTATTTTATTTTATTTTACTTTACATTTGTTGACCGGGCTAGTCTAACTGGATACATGTGCATTTTCAGTAGAAGCCCGGGGAGAAAAGCTCCACTTTTAAACTAGATAAAATCAAGACAATACAAAAAAGATACATGCAATATGTAAAGTAAATAAGAATTTCTTCATCAATTTAAGTTATACAGAACTAAAAATATACAGATTGTGAGTACTGGGTTTAATAAGGTAAAATACAATATTAGACCAAGGGAAAGAGATAGATCATTCAATATTAGTATAATGGGTATGAATGTGCCTTTGAAATGATATAAAAAGGTTATGAAAGGGGTATACCACAGGGAAGTAGGAGACATTATGGAGGACAGGAAGTAGGAGAAATTGTGGAGGATAAGTACATGAGGAAGTAATTATAGTCATAGTGAAAGAAATAGATTGGTTTATGTACGAGGTGGGAAGATAAGAGTTCACTGAGGAAGGAATATATAGTAAGGAGCATGCTCAGTGATAGCATGATGGGAATAAGATACTAGGACGGGGAAGAGTGATGAAATTGCTAAATACTTCAAAGTGAGTTAAGGAGGAGATATATAGAAAAGGTTATGGTGGGGAGGGGGGTTAGTCAGGGTTAGTACAAGGACAAAGCCATTGTGTTTTTAAGTGAATTTTTAGTTGATTTTTTAAAGAGAGGTAATGATGAAAGAGATGTAAGTTTAGTGGGAAGTTTGTTCCAAATCTTCTACACAGAATTAGAGAAAAGAGAATCACCTGCCTTGTTGTGGGATTTCTGGGTGGTAACCAGTAGTTTATTTGCTGAGCGAAGGTTAGAAAGGTTTGTGTAGGGGGAGATGAGGCTACTGAGAATAGGAGTATTACTAGGCTGGTATAGTATTTTATGAGTAATGGAGAGTTGTTGAAATTTTAGCTGGTTATTTAGTTCAAGCCATCCTAGAAGTTTTAGGTTTAGACAGTGATGTGTTCTAAATGAGGACCCAGTAGCAAACCTGGCAATATTGTTATAAGAAGTAGACAGTTTGTTTAGATTGTTTTTAGAAAGATTAGTATAAACTGGGGAGGCATAGAAGAGAGTGGAGATCAGATGGGTTTGGGCAATAGTAGTTCTGGCTTCTGGCGTAAGAAAAGGTTTTATCCTATATAAGGATCCAAGTTTTCTGTTTACAGTTTTGATGGTGGCATTAATATGAGCATCAAAGTTGAGGTTGTGGTCAATCAATACACCTAAAAGTTTTGTAGTTGGGTCAGGAGCTATGATTGTACCATCGATGGAAGTAATAAAGAAGTCTAGTGGGGTGGATTTGTTAGTTGGAGTAAATAGTAATAGTTTGTTTTTTTGGTGTTAAGGAGGAGATGATGTTGTTGGAACCAGTTTTCTACTTGGTTGAATACTGATTGGGTGATGGTATGGAGTTCAGATAAAGTGGTTGCTTTACAAATCAAAGTGGAGTCATCTGCGTATTGTATGCAGGTAGGTAGAGGTAGATTAGTAGAAAGGTCGTTAATGAATATGGAGAAGAGTAGAGGTCCCAGGATAGAGCCCTGTGGGACACCAAGGGTAATAGGGAGATGTTTGGATAGGTTATTATCCCAAAGGACAGCTTGCTGTCTATTGTGCATATAGGATTTGAACCACTGGAATGCCTGTGTGTCAAGTGAGAATGAGTTGAGTGTATTGAGTAGTAATTGATGGTTGACCATATCAAAAGCTTTAGAGAGATCAATGAACAGAGCAGAGGAGAGCATATTATTGTTACGATGTTTATTAATACAGTCTGTAAAGGATAGGAGAGCAGTGGTGGTACTGTGGAATGGTTTAAAACCATGTTGACAGTCAGCTAGAAGGTTATATTGGAGAATGTGGTCAAGAATTTGTTGGTGGATACATTTTTCCATAATTTTGGCTAGTGGTGATAGTAGGGCTATGGGCCAAAAGTTGGAGAGTTCAGATGAGTTCCCTCCTTTGTGAAGTGGGATTATGTGAGAGATTTTCCATAGTGAAGGAATGGAGCCTTCAGTTATGGTTCTATTAATTAGAATAGAGATGGGATAGGCAAGAGCTTTAGCAGCAGTTTGAAGGTATTCAGGTGGTAGGAGATCGGCTGAGGGTGTACAGGGTTTGAGTTTATGAAGCAGAGTATAGATGAAGACTGTAGGAATAGGTTTTAAGTGAAAGGTAGGTGGTAAGGCAGTGGGGGAGGACGATAGGGTAGGGCTTTGAGGTGGTAGGGAGTTAGCTAGAGATTGGACAGTTTCAGTAAAAAATCTGTTGAAAGCATCAGCAATCTCATTTGGAGAGTTTTGGGAGAGACCAGATGGGGTGGGTGTTTTGGAGTGTCCTGGATGTAAGAGTTTATTTATGCCTGACCAAAAGCTTTGGGGTTGACTATGGTGATTTTGTTGGAGTTTGAAAAAATAGTTTTTTTATCCTGAAGTATTGATTTTTTGGTGGCATTTCTTAGTTGTCTAAAGTGCTGCTGACCAATTGGGTCTTTGGTGTTTCTCCATTTGGACCAGATTTTATTTCTTTGCATGATTCGTTGCCTGGTTTCTTTAGTGAGCCATGGGGCTGCTTTGCATCTAGTTCTTATGGAGCATGAGGGGGCATGGAATTCTAAAATTTGTAGGAATTTGGAGTTAAAATGGGATACTGCTTCGTCAATTGGCAGGTGCCTTAAAGGTGATCAGTCACAGGCTTGAAGCTCAGCCTGAAAATTGACTGGATTTAAATTTTTTTTGTTGCGGGTGATTTTAAAGGTAGGTTGATTTGGAATATAGGATTTTTGTCTAGATAGGTAGGTTAGTGAGTGGTCACTAATATCATCAGGAAGGACACCTACTTTGTAAGAGAGAGAGTGGAAGTTTATTAAGATCCAGTCTAATACACTTTCTTTGCTGGTGGGTTTATGGATTCTAGTGGGGGTGGAAATAGTTTGAGAGAAGCCGTAGAGGTTTATACGGGTTGTGGGTTCTAGAGTGGTACAGGAGTTCCAGTCTATATTAAAATCACCGAGTACTATGGTTTCCTGAGGGAAGGATGTAGAGAGCTAGCAAAGGATACTTTCTATGATGCTAATGTTATTGCCTGGGGGTAGGTAGGAGCATATTATGTTAATAGATTTAGTATTATTGAGCTGGAGCTTGGCAATAAGAATTTCCACATTGGTTTCTAGAGGGGGTTGTACCAGTATGGATGTGACCTGTAAATGAGATTTGTGCAATATTGCTACCCCACCACCCTTTTTGGTAGTTCGGTCTAACCTCAGGATGTTATAACCAGGTGGGAGTATTTCATTGTCTTTTGTAACAGGTTTAAGCCAGGTTTCAGTTAAGCATAGGATATCAAAAGAGTGAGTATCTAGTAGAGCATGCAGTTGGCTTACTTTATTGTTAACACTCCTTATATTGAAATGAGCTATGAGTAGTGAATTAGTGGGAGTGAAGGGGGGGTGAGCTGTCTTAGGGTGTTGTTATAAGGTCCTGGATTGGGATGAATGTCCGCGTGAAGGAGAGGATATTTGAGAGGACTATATGGATGCTTCAGTGGTTTAGTGTAGTTAAGCTACGCTTTCCTAAAATGTGTAAATGTAAAATGGGCTACTCTGTGGTATTTAGGTGATAGATAGGATGAGGTGGATGTTATGTTAGAATGGCTAAGGATTTCAAGATTTATTATTAATGTTTGTTTAAGGGATTGGTGAGAAGATGAGAATTGTAGGTTTTCGTAATGAGTGAGAGTATAGGGAATAGAGAGGATAGATAATAGTAAAAGTAGGAGTGGTAGTTTAATGTAAATGAGTGAATAAGTAAAGGGCATGGTGAAGGAGATGATAAAATGTAATAGGGAATTAGGAGGTTGGAGTAAATGAGGGTGTGGACTAAATACGTGTGAAAGAGGTAAGGGAGAGTGATTATCAGTATGTGAGTGGCTGTGTAAGTGGTAGGTCTGTAAAGAGTGGTGAAAGATTATTTGACAGGAATGAGGGGGAGTGGCTTGGTAAGTATAAAGGTAGGACCACTGGGGGTGGGTGGGAACTGGGGGTAGGGTAGGGGAGCGGAGTGAGCCCACAGGGTGAATGGAGCAGGTTACAGAAGGCAAGTGAGAGTCTACAGAGACAATCAGGGAGCCGCAGACTCCTTAGGTGTCACTGGGTGAGTAGAGTGTGGTAATGCAGGAGAGAGATAGTGAGTAATTGCGGAATAAAGGGAAGAAAAACAGAGTACAGCTAGGTAGTGGGGAGAAGAAAAGGTACTAGTAGAGTGAAAGTAGCAAGAGGATTTTCAGCTCGTCAAGGGATAAGAGCTATAAAAGTATTAAGAATAGATAGTTGGGAATGCGGAGTACAAGGTGTAACTCTAGATTGGAATTTGGTGCCACCTAGTGGGCAGAAAGTATAGTAGACGATAATTAAACAGTAGATGAATATTAAACAGAATGGTCATTTTTATTCATCACCAAGAAAAGTCTATTATTTTAAACGATTTCAAGTAAAGAGCAGTGTAAATTTACTTTTAATATTAGTAATATCATATTAATTAACTAAATATTTTGTACCCCCATATTACTCTCAAAGGGTATTTTGTTACTTTAAATTATAAATTGCTGATTTTACCACTTGCCTATAACAAAAGTCTTACAACAGATTTGAGAGTCACATAGTTATAACTTTCAAACATTAATAATAGCTGTTTCTTCAAGCTTAAAAGTTCAGACTATAAATGAAATAGTTCAGATGAGAACTGAAATCTAACAGGGTCAGTTGCCAATAAATACATTTCCATCAGGGAAGCCATTAAATATTATTCAGATAACACAAACATCTGTAACTTTCCCAGAGCTGAACTATTTTACAGATTTGCTTTGGACCTTCAAACCTATTCAGCCATCTTGAGCCTGAATTTACACATATAAACAATTGAATATTGTCAACCACTACTATTTTTTTTCCTACCATTCAAAATTAACCTTATCTTATTTGCCTATATTCCGTAATACAAAGCATATTTCTCTTTGTATTCCACATGCACTTAAATCAAACTTATATTCCATGTCTGGATTTTATGAGTAGCCTTATACAGATCATCAAAGTTCATCATTTTAGTATTCAAATGCACTTTTAACACTGTCATAAAGGATGATCTAAAGTTTAGTTTTTTTTTTCTTTTTACTCTGCCAGACTAATTCCATAAATTGCATTCTATTGTAAAGTCATTTCTGAATAATCAGACTTTTTTTCATTCACAGATTGATTCATGACTTTATTCTGTGTTGTAAAGTCCATTATGACTAATCATTCTCCACAACCACTAGTTGACCAGACACCATCATCGGTCACCTTGTCTGCTGCAATCTCTACATTATTTGCTTGTTCTCACAACACCCATTGGGTCTTTGGCAAACCCAGACCAAGATGTCAATTTATGTTCAACACATTATATCAAATCTTGATCCTTCTCACCTTCTACATTCCATAAATACATGGGCAATCCCTTCTCACTTTATCCGCCTAAGAAATTAAATTTTATTCCAGTTCTTATTGTTTAACCATTATTTTCACCTTCCCATGAGCTTCCTCCGAGTACTACTTAATTGGTTCATTGGCTTCTTCCTGCTGCTTCAGATTTTATGCCTCGTCTCTTATGACCAATGCAATACCCGTAAGGGAAACATAAAACAAGCCCAAGAAATTCCAAAGTTTGACTTTTATCTGATCCAGTCTTCGTGTTATCTCTTTAGCTTCAATGTTTAAAATTCATTTTAGCTGTCTCAATACGGGGAGCATAACCTTGTAATATTCCCCTCAGATTTATAAACATCATTGTTTACCTCTTTACTGACAAATTTTAATACTTCTCTGTCTCCCACAATCTGTTACTTATAAATTACATCTTTAAATATACATATTTAGACCAAAATATGAGTCAAATACTTTTATCACATGTTTGGGTTTTTTAAAAATTCTACTGTATGGCACCATTGTTGGTGTCATCCATCCATCCATGATCATCCTGTCTATATTATTTCCCTATGGTTCATCAGTATCATTGTTTCTCTCTTTATTGCCAAGTTTTAATCCAGCTTTTCTTTCCCACAACACTTTTTTTAAAGAAATTATATATTTGCATATTTTTACACTAAAATCTGAGTGAGAATTGCTAATGATTTTAAAAATTCTACGAAATAGAATTATTATAGGAGTTAACCACAGAGAATTACCACATATATGCTGTCCTCAAATCTGCAAACTTTTTTTCTAATTTACTAGAATAAACTGGTGGAAACATGTTTATAAAGAGCATGTGCTTGACTAAGTAAAAACAGACATGGCTATCAACCTCTTAATACCAGAATCAGGGATAATGCAAACATATTTAGGGAAAAAGGACTCAGGTCTACTTTGCAATATTAGTACCTTTGATTTAAATACTTGACAAAATAAAACGCACATAAATTAGCATGCATTTTATGAAGTAGAATAAGACTGTAACTATAAAAAGTGTAATTATTTGATAATTATAATTGAAAACCTTTTTCTCAACATATCACTAATTGTAGGAAATATGTAGTAATAGTATATTAAATTTACATGGCTTGCTAGCTACCTTGCTAACCTAGAGTTATCCAAGGTTTATTTCTTGGTCACTTCCTGCTAACATTTTTATAAATGATAGAAGTAGCAGTGATGCATGCCACCATGGTACAGCATTCTACACCTCAGTATGTTCCACTCCAACTCTCTGTCTCTGAACTTCAAGCCATTACCCCAAAAACATTCTTATCCATAGATTCCTACCTGAGCAGTCACAATTATTATCAAACCCCATGAAAAAATTAAAGTAGTTTGATTTACTCCTAACCTACGTCTATTAAAATGCAAAGAACAAATTAGACTTGTTCAAATAAAACAAGGATAGAACAAATCCCCACACTAAACCTTTCTCACTGAAGGACATCTGACTGGCCATCATAACCACTGTATCATCAAGAAAATTCAATGTAAAAAACTCTGCTAAAAAAGGCCAAACATTTCTTACAGTCAATAGAAAATAGCTACAATATTCTCCATTTTGTTACTCATCTTTATGTCTGCATCCCCAGTCTTCACAAACCTACAAGTATCACAGCTTTCAAAGCTACATTAATGCTATAACAAAATTGCAAAATGTGCTACCAACTGACCAACCAGGTAACATCACTGCACAACTCTTAAGATACTTGAACTCCTAAACCTAATAGCCTATTCTCAAATAAAGACAGCTTGCAACATCCTCCACAAACCAACAAAGGTACCGGCCACTGCCAACATGCTAAAATAGCATACCCCTACCAGCAGCTTTACATCCAAAGGCACCTCCTAACTGAAATTCTGAATATCCCATAAATCATATTGTTTACCTGTTCTCTGTTGTTATATCAAAACTCTGGAACAATGTCCCATCAAATATCAAACAAACAAGCTACATCCACAACTTCAAAATAAATATAATGAACACCTGAGGAAGACTTGGATCTGTACATACTCATTCTCTCCATGATGATTTCCACACCAGCATCTCACAATAGAGAATTTGACTATTTGCTGAAATCATGCCATATTTTATCTTGACACAAGAAGCAACCATGTAGTTCTGCTAATATCCCAGATATTCCTAATACTTGAATGTTATTCCAGCATGCAATACTTCTCTTTATCATCTTGATATATTTTCCACATGTAGAAAGACACTCATAGAATGAAATTTTATATTGCAATGCTTGTACTTGTAAAGGACTGTGCTTTTAAATTTCTTGTCCTGCATTATGTGCCATGTGATGTCTCCATGTATTATTACTTATTTTGAATTTAACTTATAGCTGCAACATTGGATGGGTTGTAATATTCACTGCACATCTAGTACTGTTTTACAATGTCTGGCCAAACATTATAAAATTCTATTTAGAGATTTTCTTCCCAAGCCTGTGCTGAAAAAGGATTTAGATTTTCTTCGTAAGTTAAAGAAAACAAGTTAATAAATAAACAGACTTCACCTACTGGATCAGTAAATGGCTTTATCTGAAGAGGATCCAGTGTACATCAATTAGAGGGAGACAGTTGACCATCACACCTGGTTTCAGTATGCCCTGTTTGCACCTCTATCCCTAGGGCTTCTGCATATTAGTTGAGATGTTTTTGGCCCATCATTCTGTCTTTCATAGGTAAAATTAGTTTCATACTTAGACCAACCTAGTAAAGCCATGGTGGTGCAGCGGTAGCGTTGTTGCCTCACAGCAAGAGGTTCTCCCGTTCAATTCTCAGTTGGAGCACCTTCTGTATGGAGTCTGCATGTCCTCCCCATGGTTGAGTGGCATTCAAAAGACATGCATGAATGGGCATGCCTTTGTTGAAGGTTGGACATCGAGCTGGCACCTCGGCACTGTAAAAATCTACTGCCAATCATTAACGGACCGGAGTTCCGCTGTGGCGACCCCTAACTGGGTAAAGACGAAAGAAGAACAACTTAGACCAACCTAGCAGCTTCAAACCAAGTCTATATTAACATGGCACTGCTCAATGCTTAGAAGCTTAAATAAAAATGTTTACTTCCTCTAAAGCCTCCTTAACATTAAAAAAAAAAATAAATAAACATCTGTATAATTACAGAAAAATTCTCATGTACATGGTTTAAATAACTATGACTCATTTATACCCTGTACTGTGTGTGGCTGTGTCTCCAGTGGGCCATGTCTCTTTTCATTCAAAATCTTTTTACTTCACTTTTAATCCAGCAAGTCAACAATATAGACTCCCTCCATATCCTAGCAACTGTTGTTAACTTCAATTTCAATATCATTTTCAATACCCCTCCATGATGCCTACAACTCTTCAAACCATGCCAACAAATTAGAATCACTAACTATTAAGCTAATACAGTCATTCTGGTAATTTTAACTATTAGTCCATAGTACAACAGTTCCTAGATATCATCAGTGCCAGCTTACTCAACCAGGTAGTTCCCTCCATCACTAGAATCTACTAGATTTGTTTTTTATGAATGTGGCACCATTATGCACCACAACTGTAGTTGTCTACTCATTGGCCTGATCTAACCAGCATACCATAATACTTTCTGTAAGATTCCAACCTAAAATGCCCTCAAATGGCATTGTCTTCAGAGACTTTTCGAAGGCTAATTTTGTCAATCATTAATACATACTGAAAAATGTTTACATAGAAATATATATATATATATATATATATATATATATATATATATATATATATATATATACATCACAAATGTAATTATCTGTTGGCACTGTAAAAGAAAAAAAGCAGACCTGCAACATAATTTTTTATTGTGAAAAAGTTAAAATATGTTTGGGTAGAATTAGAAACATCTCTCCCACCACAAGTTCCAGGACAGATGAATTCACTCAGTTTAGTACACAGACTGATTTATTAAAATAAAAAAAAAAACTTCTGCAGTAAAAGTTAACAGCAAAACTTCAAACTCTAATACCAATAAGAGCAAGTAACACTTCTCTGGTGCCTCGGCTTTCAGAAAAGCCTTTTCAGAGTACCTCTTTCTGCTAGTAAACATACACTTAAATACATGCATTTAATCAATTAAATAATCATCCAGTTAAGAATTCACTAAAAAGCCAAGTAAAAAGGTTAACTTTTAATATTATGTGTAACCTTCTTACATTAAATGCTTCCAAGAGAATTCCCTATTCAAACCTCCTAGAAACATTGTATCATATTTTAAAATAAATATTGCTTCCTTCCTTCTTAAGTGTTCTTTGATTTTTTCATCAGTACTAAACCTAGTATTCACTTGTTCCAAAAGAGTTGCTTGTAACCCTATGGGTCTCCATTATGGTGTTCCTTAAAGTGCATAGCTACAGGACTCTGAAATCTCTGCTTCTTGATGTCCCTTAAGTGCTCTATTAATCTTACAGCAAAGTTTCTCCCCAATATAAAATAATCTACAAGGACATTTTAAAGTATATATAATATTCTCACTATTGCAAGTGAAGCTGCATCTTCTGTCATTTTTTTTCCATTAATACTTTCAAAACTATCCACGGTATGCTTGCGTACTCTGCAATTGCCAAGTGGAAAAGTTCCATATGTCACTATATTATTTTCTATATTGTTTGGTCTCTCATATTTTCCATGTACTAACATGTCTTTAAGACTGCTGCCTCTTTTATATGAAAAACAAAGTTTGACATTTTTAGGCAGGATTTTTCTTTCTGTTTATAAGACCAATAATACCTATTTTCTCTAAAATATTAGAAAAATTAGTATACTTGGACACAAAATGTAACTCACTTTCTTTTTCTTCAACATTCTTTTTCTGCAGTATTATGTTATGTGCTTTATTCACTTTTTTATTCATTACTTTATGATACCCAAACCATACTTTCCCTGGCTCATAGCCCCTTTCTATGAACATATTAGCTGTATTTTGAACTTCCTTCTCACATTCCTTCCTGTCACTACATAAACGTTTAATCCTAACCATTTCCCCATAAGGAATGGAAGAAATAGTATGGGGGGGTGACAACTAGTTCCATGCAACATAAAGCTTGATTGTCACATTTTTCTAAATATTTTAGTTTTAAGTTTGCCATCTTCTTGCCCTTCTATTGTAATATCCAGATAATTTACTGTCTTTCCTTTTTGTAACCCATCAAACTTGATCTCAAACCTGTTCACTTGCAGTTCTTGAACAAACTTTTCCACTTCTTCATAGCCCCCCTTGCAAACAAAAATCAAATCATCAAAGTATCTATAAAAATGAACAACATGTTTTCTAAAAAAAAAAGTCATTCCTATACACATATAAATTTTCATAGAGACCCATGAGTAAGTTAGCATATGTGGGGGCAAAAGCTGCACCCATAGCTGTCCCACACTTCTGATGATACAGAGAGCCATCAAATTCAAATATATTATTTTCCAAACAGAACAATGTCATTTCTATGATATATATATATATATATATATATATATATATATATATATATATATATATATATATATATATATATATCTTAGAAACATGTTTAACACTTAATGGTCAGATTCTTGAATACTAACAAAATTTATGATTCTTACAAATGCTCCAATTCCTAATGGTATTTTTGGCTCTGTCAGCAGTTCCAAGAAAGATTATAACAAAAAACTGGAAAAGTGACATATCTCCTAAATTTAAATATTTTCAATATAATAAAAAAAAATTGGAAAAGTGACATATCTCCTAAATGTAAAATTTAGTGGATTTCATCACTGTGGTATATAAAAAGAAAATAAAATTTTTAAACTGTAGCCTAATAATAATAATAATAATAATAATAATAATAATAATAATAATAATAATCAAAACGTTAAATGCTGGATCAAACCAGACACATTACTAGCAAAATGTTGTTAAAATATATGGTATCAACATATATTTTATATAATTATATTATGAAATTTGAAGATTTTGTATTTCTTTATGTACTGAATTGTTTGTCTGTCCTTTATGTAAATGTTTTGTTATAATGAATTTAATAAAAATGTGAAAAATAGCAGGGGTATGATCTATTTATAGTATCTAAAATAGCTATCTCTCTAGTCTGTTTCATATTGGCTTCTATACGGCAATCCCTGCCTGATATTCAAGGCTACATATACTTTTGCTGCCTGACCTTCTGCATGTTCACAAAACTGGAAACACTACAAATACTTGCACTAGTGATTTAAGCCTACATAACAGTATAAACACAATCTGCTGGCAAGAGAGAAATGTCTCACAAATAATACCATACCTTTTGAATTAGCTCCTTCTCCACATCAAAGTAGCTCTCTCACTCTCTTTACATCTAACTTTAGTCAAGGGGGTGGGAGACCATACTCTCACCCCAGGTCTAGCTATAGACAAGGGAAGTGGGTAAATTTCAGTAGCTTGACTTGCGATGGTCTTGTAGATTGTGTGCCTAGTTTACACCTATGAATCTATGAGCCAAATGAGAGACTGTTGAGAGATATACAAGTAGATAACACTTGTACACTTCCTAATACACTCCATGCACAAACATGAACACGCACTCGCTCACACGGGCACATACATACATACATACACACACACACACACACACACACACACACACACACACACACACACACACACACACACACACACACACACACTGTGGTATAGCTTATAACTGATGCATTTCCTTATTAAGAACATGGCACTTTTAGTGCCATAAGAGTACTTGCCTTTAATAGGTATATGCCCTAATGCTTGAAATAACAACATAGAGACCTCACAGGTAATGTTGCCTTTGCATATATACTATAAAGTCATGAACATTGTGTGCCACTAATATCAGCGCTGTTTGCATATTTTGCAGCCAAGCTTTAGACTGACATAAATAATTTTGTTCATGTCTTCAAACACATACTACTGTAGCTCTTATTCAAGAGGCATGACATCTATGTTTGTAACTAAACAAATCGGGGGTGGGCAGTGCTGGCAACATTATTCCTGAGCTTCTGGAAGGGCTGTTTAATTAATCATGTATTACCTGGTGCCTTTGAGTTTAGTGCAATTTCCAGTTTGAAGCTGACTATTGCATGTGGCATTAAAGTTTTGCGTACACTGTTTCTCGCATCATGCTAGCAGCAATGGATGTTTCACCCTGCAGTGAAACAGCATATGAAGGCTGGTTTGTTCCAGAAAACATTTACTCTTGTGTACTAGGAAACACCTTCTGCAGGATCTTTCTTACTGTAGCATGGACAAAGTATAAAGCAAAAACATTCAGAGGTAATTACAGTGGTTTGTTTTGTTTAACAATAGCAGGGCAGTGAAAGTTGGTACAAAGCGGCTAGTCTTGGTTGTTTTTCAAACGAAGCTTAGCATAATGGAAGATCATGGATAACATGGAAATCATGTACATCACACATTATATGGAGCAGACACATGGTATAGTATATTTCTCATTTAAAAATGATGTGACATTTGTTTGTTTATGTTTTGCTATAGCACTGTAATATATATTAAAATGGATGACTTAATTACTTCCAAAACAACTTACTGACTTTTCACATGTGGCTAATAGCTGCCTTTCATTGGCATATACAACAGAAGGAAAAAACTGTTGCAGAAAAGAGGAAAATCCCAGGATGCAAAAAACTCCCTCACCGGCCTCAGTAAGAAGCTGAGATCCCTCATAAAATCCTCAAACGCTAGTTATGAAAATAAAATTGCCAAAGATTCCAAAGACAACCACGAGGCATTCTATAGTTATGTGAAGAATCTAAATGGCAATGCTCAGATCTGCTCTGAGCTACAACAGAATGGCATTAAATATACTGATCCCAAGGATATTGCCAATATCTTGGCAGATCGATTTATTGCCAGCTTCACCCCCCTCTCACCCCCTAAAGATTGCCAAATTCTGGAAATCACGGCCACACAGGTAGAAACTGCACTCTCCAAACTAAGAATACAGCATCCATGGGACCAGATGACATCCCAGGCTGTGTACTACAAGAACTACAAAATGAACTGGCACCTCACCTAAGAGTCATGTTTAATCATAGCCTCACCTCAGGCTTCGTGCCCACTGAGGGGCGCACAGCTACAGTTATCCCACTCCACAAGGGGGGTCCTTCTTGGATCCTGAGAACTACCGTCCCATCAGTCTGACAAGCCTGATCTGCAAGGGCATGGAACTCATTATCATGGAAGTTATAAACAAAGACATTGGCAACCTTCAAACACTAGATCCCACCCAGTTTGGGTTTGTGAAGGGCCAATCTTGTCTCCTGAATCTGATTGACTTCTTCAAATCAGTCTCCAGAACTGTGGACGAGGGTATGGTGGTCCACACAGCCTATCTGGACCTCGCCAAGGCCTTTGACACCATCCCCCATTCTGGAATCATAGATAAACTTACTAAGCTGGGCATAAATCCCTACATCACTCGATGGGTTGCCAACTGGCTTACTGACAGAACCCAGACTGTAAAAGTAGCCAACTCCAAATCCAGCTCTAGACAAGTGACAAGTGGAGTACCTCAGGGTTAAGTCCTGGGACCACTCTTGTTTGGCATCTACTTCTCTGAAGTACAGGCCAACACTTAGGAACTCTGGCTAACAAAGTTCGCAGATGACTGCAAACTGGGAGCCATTATTGAATCCCCAAATGATGTGGATATTCTACAAAACGGCCTTACAGAAACAGATGCCTGGTGCCAGAGCCATGGGCTCAAGCTTAATGCCAAGAAATGTATAGTTATCCCCTTTGGAAACAAACGTACCCATGAATTATCACATAGGTGGCAGTATACTAAACATCAAAAGTGTTATGAGAGACTTAGGGACATAGGTGGACAGTGGTCTCACTTTCGATAACCACATCTCCACAGCAGTCAGGAAATCCTTCTATGTGGCACACCTCATCACTAAGGGCTTTTCATCCAGAAAAAAAGGAGGTCATTGTCCCACTGTACTCATCCCTCATTAGACCCATTGTAGAGTATAATGCCCTGTTTGGTATGTACCTCACAAGACATCTGCAACAGCTGAAAAGGCCACAGAAATACCTCACTAAAAGAATTGCAGGCCTAAAGCAGATGCCATATGCTGACCGTCTAAAAAAACTCCAGCTATACTCTGTGGCATATCGTCTACTCAGAGGCGATCTCTGCTTAACGCACAAGGCCATGTCAAACTCTGAGCTGTTGGGCATGCTCCACTTAAAGAAATCCCAATCCCTCAGAGCCACACACTCCAGGGATCTAAACCTTGTCATTACAATGAACAAAACATGCTGGAGGGATAGGTTCCTGACCCAGAGACACCCCATACTCTGGAATAGACTGCCCATACATGTCAAGCACAGCGCCTCATTGGCCCTCTTCAAAAGGAACCTTGATGATTGGATGGGAGATAGGAAATTCATCCCGGGGATCATGTCAGCCACCCTGCTAGATAGGGGTCCAGAGAAGTAAATATTGTGGGAAGAAATATCCAGGGAATTGTTATGGCTAGGCTTGTATAGGCCCTAGGGCCGATAGCCTAGTACCAACCTATGAACCTATAAGCCAGAATGACTAGGAGTTCCTAGTTATTATGATAAGAAAATATATACCATTTGATAACATTTGTGTGACACAAATGCCATGGCACTCTACCCCAGATTACAATAAGGTATTTCAGCGAGCATCATATATCTTGCTAGACCACTGAGAGGCATTCATAAGATGGTGTAGATGACCAGTACAAGTCTATAAGCAACAAATTCTGCACTGACTCTGAAGGCAAACAATATCGAATGGAAAATGCAAAGGCTTCAGCTGATATGAAATATATTCCACAGGTAAAGGCTCCACAGTATAAAAAATCCAGCAATCAGACCTGTGCAAGGCTGTTCTGAATACTGTAATAAGTGTAGTAAGCTGTAGAAAAGGACAGAAGCTCTGCAACAAGCAGACATGAGCAATTTAATTTAAAGAGCCATACTATGAGGAGCAGCTATGCCTGCGCACAAGCATCTTTTAGTGTAATTAAAGCATTTATAGAAAAACATAATTAATGCAAGACAAAATTTATAATAACATTTCCTGAACACGTCAGTGATACAAAAATTATCATTAAGTTTCTGGCATATGAATTTTAGTCATGCCAAGATCTATATTCCATTTATAGAAACTTTAGTAATTTCTAAGTATATGTAGACAATGCTACTCATAGCTTGGTCAGACAATGGCATTTTATAGGAGTTAAACAGATCCTCAAGCAGTCTGTAAGCAGTATAGTAATTACTTAAAAAATAATGAAAAATAATCATATTAGCTTCCACAATAAAGTAATCAAACCAAGCAAAATATACAATTATAGTTTAGAAATGTCACAATTAATAAACATTATCATTTAAAATGTTGAAAGGAGTCACTTAATATATTAACTGACGTTAATAGCTCTTCCACGGTTTAAAGAACTACTTTTAGAACCTTGTAACAGAATGTCTAAGAGCAGCATTATGAAACTTAAATGTCTGACAACACAGATTATTGCATTTTGCCTCATAGTTAGTGAAACTATACTATGGCATACATCCCCTAAGCTTACATCTGGTTTCCTCAAGACAGAAAAAAATACATCAGAAGCAATATATCACAAATTTAGTGTCACAAGTAAATGCTTCCTGCAAATGAAACATAAGGTTTGAAATTACGAACATAAGCAAATTACCCAAAGTATGCCAACCAAGCTGGCAGCCAAGCATTAGGATCTGGGCAAATTACATGTAGTGGTGGGGTTGGAGCAGTAGAGAGAGAGGACTATAGGACACAGTCACTGTGATATGTGGATGCGGTCACTCATCAGTGCACTTTTGTGTTGTGATTTTTAAAGTAATTAAAATACACTTTTTTAAACCACACAAGAGGACAGTGAAAAGGCTGTTTCATGTGAAGGGCTATTAAGCATGCAAGGCAGGGGAGGACAACTCTTCCTGCTGACACACTTACTGGAGTAAGCTGATTGCTCTCTTTCTATCTGTAGGACACAGGGTGAGAAAGAGAGATCATTTGCTGTTGGATGTCTATGGGAGTACTTGTAAAGTGGGAGTAAATGGAGGGCTTCAGTCAATGAGAGGCTTTATGTTAGGGTGGGTTCTAGACACTAAGATAGGTGATGGGTTATGGCATCAATCAATGTTAGAGTGTGTAGTAGGGGATGCAGGGGGCACAAAGATGGGCAAGATGGTATGAATGTGACGTCAGTCAGAACTGTGATGGGTGAGGGTTAAAATGCAATGAAGTAACATTCAGAGCTATTGAATCACAGATCATATGTAAAGCATATTCTGAAATGATATGATTTAAGGACAAGTATAGCTAGAACCCCCAAGATATAAGATGGAATGTTAAGCTCTACGTGGCCTGGCGGGTTAGTGCAGTAGGCTGTAGTTGACAGGGGCCTGGGTTCGAAACATGGCAGCTAGGCTTGTAAGGTCCCCAGGGCCATTAGCCTAGTAATGTCCTATGATCTATGATAGTACACCGGTGTGAAATGAACAATGTGGTATATGTTGCAGTGAATCAATTAAGGAAAAAAGTGAGAATAAGAAAATAGATTTGTTCTCTTGGGGTGGGAGGGATCAAAGAATAGATGTCATGGTGAATAATACTATAAGGCAGCTGGGTGGTGATGTAAAAAGGAAGCAAACATGGCAAGGATGTGACCCACACCCCCTAAGGCAGTTAGGAGGTACACTAAATGTGAGAAAGAAAGGAACAGAAAAATAATGGATGGAACATTAGAAGTAATTGAACTTTAGCTGGAACCGGAATGAAACTTAAAGAAAGACTGTTACTGCCCAGAGATCCCACCTCTCTTAGGAATGATATCATGTCTAACTGGCCTTTCACCAACAAATATTTGCTAAGGAGATACTCAGTGCTGCACATGGATATAAGAGAATCCATGGTTGGCAGCCTAAACCACCCAAACAGAGTCCACCAGTAACAGGGGAAGCCACTAGTTCAGGTACACAGCCAGGATGAAGGATTAAAAATTTTAAATGTAACCAGTGGAGCCATGTAGGATATAGATGTCCATGGAGACAAGGTGGGGAACAAAAGGTGTGGAAGCTAGCAAGTGGGAATAACAGTATGACGGTGGTATGCTGTCTGGAGATAAAAGGGGTACAAAACTATCACAAGAGGTTATATCCTATGTTAGTGGATGGAAAACAGGCCACTGCTAGGAGAGACATAGCCTCTGACATAACCACTGTGCAGCCTGCAGTGGGCAAAGAGGAGCAGTACTTGCTTGGGCAGTCCATTTCAGTCAGTGCTTTAGGAGGGACCCCATTCCAAATGCCTTTGGCCAGGGTTCACCTTGACTGGGATGGTGGAAAAGGAAGCAAGCAAGTAGGTGTCTTTGAGGTTATCCCTGC
Source organism: Protopterus annectens (assembly GCF_019279795.1). NCBI lineage: Eukaryota > Metazoa > Chordata > Ceratodontiformes > Protopteridae > Protopterus > Protopterus annectens. The sequence goes on from NC_056735.1 coordinate 460,030,246, forward strand.
AGATGTCCTGATAGGGAATGACTTTGATAATGCAGTACCTTGTGTACCTGCAGTTACATGCAGTCAGGTTGGGAGACAGACATGTGGGTCTGGTGTCCTGGAGGAGACCCAGACAGACACCACTCTTGAAGCCAGGAATGGTTGTTGTTGTTTGTCTTTCAGCTTTTCCCAGATAGGGGTTGCCACAGCGGAACTCTGATCTGCTAATGATTGGCAGTAGATTTTTACGAATGCCGAGGCACCAGCTCGACGTCAAACCTTCAACGAAGGCACGCCCATTTGCGCATGCCTTTCAAATGCCCACCCAACTGCCAGGAGGACATGCAGACTCCACACAGAAGACACTCCCCGCACTCCAGCTGAGAATCGAACGGGAGAACCTCTTGCTGTGAGGCAGCAATGCTACCGCTCCACCACCGTGGTTTCATTGGTGAGGTGGCTATTTCAGGGATGGAGCTGTCCTGTAGCAGAGAGCCTGAAGGTGAGCCACAGCTGCTGGTAGGTACTAATTTTCCCTTGGACAGAGTGACTGTAAGGGCAGAGGTGAGTGGTAATACCCAGGCTGACAGTGAGGCACCACTGTTAGAGGATATCAGACTTCCTGCTGAAGGGGAGCTGGTAAGAGTCACAAAAGTAGAGTTGAGACAGGCTCAGCTTTCATATTATACACACAGAGGCTTGAGAGAGGTAGCTAGGGAGGCACCTGATTCTCAAGGAAAAGGGGAGTCTGTATACTGGAACAAAGAGTTACTATATTGAGAGTAGAACCCAGAGGGAGAGCTTGAGGGTGAAGTAAAGGCAGTTGGTAGTGCCTAGAGCCTACCTTCTGGCACTTCTAGCCATAGTCCATGACATTTCTTTTGCAGGTCATATGGGCATAAAGCATACAAAGAGACCTATTATGCACAGCTTTTTCCCGCCTGGAATTGCAAGGGATGTAACAGGGTACTGCAGGACCTATGAGCAGTATCAAAAAGTAGGCAAGTCAAAAGACAAGGTCAAAGCTTCTTTGATGCCTTTGCCTATGATTTAGGAGCCATAGCAGAGGGTAGCTATGGATATTTTGGGGCCTCTGAGTACCCCAAGTTCCACAGAGAAGAAGTATATTGTGGTGTTAGTAGATTATGCTACTAGATACCATGAGGTGGTGACTCTGCCCTCCATTGAGGCAAAGAAGGTGGCAAATCCTTTGCTAGACATTTTTAGCAGGGTAGGTTTCCCAATAGACATACTGAATGACAGAGGTGCCAATTTCATGTCAGACCTGCTGGCTTGTCTGTGGAATCACTCTGGGGTGATGCACCTAAAGTCTAGCCCCTACCATCCTCAGATTAATGGTCTTGTGGAGAGGTTAAACTCTACATTAAAGACCATGCTACAGGCATTTGTAGACCACTTTAAGAGGGAGTGGGACAAATATTTCCCCCATATGCTGTTTGCATACAGAGAGGTACCCCAGGAATTCACAGTTTTTGCAACCTTTGAGTTGTTGTATGGACACAGGATGAGAAGGCCTTTAGATTTGATTTGTGATGACTGGGAGAGTGAGTTTGAATCCTTTAAGGAGCCTTTTGTGGCATATATTCTAAACCTCAGGACAAGTCTTAGGGAGCTCATGGGCTTGGCCTAGGAGAACCTGCAGGAGCCCAACAGCAAAAAAGGTCTGGTATGACAGGAATGCTTAAGCTTGAGAGTATGCTGTGGGACAGCAGGTTATGGTTCTCATTCCTGTTAGAAACAATAAACTGCAGGCAGCTTGGGAGGGACCCTTCAAAGTGGTAAGGAAGGTCAGGCCAGGGCCTAAATTGTACCATGTTAACATATGAAACCTTACCATTATAGAGAGGCCCTTGTGGTAAGTGTTTGCAGTAGGAGGCAGGAGGAGTCTGAAGGAGATGTATGGCTACAGCGAGCCAGCCAGCAAAATGCCAAGTTACAATGGTGGACCCTAGGGTTTTAGGCATATGAAATGACAGTGCATCACCGTAGTGGGGATAGCAATGTCAATGCAGATGGGCTCTAAAGACAGGGCATGGGATAATGCATTCCCAGATAGGCTCATTCCTCTCAAGCAATGTTTCTCAAGGAGCACTTGGAAAGCTAGCTTGAGTCTTCAAAGGGAGAGTGATGTGATGATAGGAGGGATTGCCATCTATGCCAGAAGAAGTAGGGCAGTAGATCTGTAACATATGCCAGCAGAGCTAGATGGAATTTTGTAAAGAATTATATGTCATTTGTATATCAAACTGATTTGTACAGATGCTTTTGTTAACAATGTTCCGACAGTGAGCACTGACTGTATTGTAACTGAATTAAAGGTGTATACTTGAACACAGGATACTGGAAGATAAGAGGTTAATCTCTGTTCCAGCTAACTTTGAGAAATAGTTAAAATTAAATTAGGCCATTAAGATTGTACCTTACAGTTCTGGTTGCAGCCATGTGGGAATACAAGTATTAGCAAGTCTATTTTATTGCCTCTAGCAGGTAGCTAATTGCTACTCTGCAAGGGTAGAGGTTTGAAATTGTTTTATGACTTCCAACAGCTGTAGCAAACCTGAGCAAAGCTCTGTCTGTGTGTATGGTAATACATAGGTGCTAAACTCCTGGCAGTTTCTAGTGTTGGTGATAGTGTGGGAAACAGAGCCAGATGACCAGATGTGATGTCATTCTGTAATCTATCCCAGAAATAATATTTAGATATTATACTGAGAGGTCTCTCATTAGACTGAGCACTCCATTTTGGAAACCTGACATAGAAGGATTCTTCACCTACTTCATCTTGCCTTGCACTAGTAAATGGACAAGAGAATAGTATTCTTTAATTAGTCAGGAAGATATAGTGAAATTAGTTAAGTATTGTTTTTCTGTAGCTTTGTGAACCTGTCCACCTGTGTTATTTTTAATATTTCCTGTGACTGAAACTCATGTTCTTTTATTACTTATTATTAAATATATTTAAGCTTTTCATTGTGGCTGGTACTTTTAGAAAATATTTTAGTGTTGAGAGTATTTGCATGTATTTATTTGGTGATATCTCTGGTCACTCCTGAAAGCCTTTCTGTTTGGTCATTACCATTTGTATTAATATTAATTTCACTCATTATAAATGGATACCCTTTTAAGAGCCTTATAGTAACTAACTGGGGGCAGTGAATCTACCTTATAGTCTGGGCAAAGTTGGTAGAATGGCTAATCTGTGCCAGACTTTCCCAGGTGTGTGTGTGTGTGTGTGTGTGTGTGTGTGTGTGTGTGTGTGTGTGTGTGTGAAAATTAAATCTCAAAGAGTGTGTCAGCTACTTGGAGCAGGACATGAAGCACTGGTTTCACAGAGAGGGTACTGGAGAACTTGGCTTGGACATTCAGCTGAGGACTTAACCCTACATCTGTGCCAGTGGGAAGTCCTGCTGGGGACCTGGAGGGAGACAAATAGAGAAACCCAGACCCCAGGCTGAATATGTTCCCTTTGTGCTCTTAAGGGAAATAGTGCTTGATGTTGCATTTGGAAATACTGGGTGTATCCGTTTTTATTCCAAGTGAAAGTCCCTCTCCAGTGTCAGTGGTGAGGATTGAGGCTCCTTGATTTCTGGCCCAGAGTGGGGATGTCACAACTACATAATATCCACTTCAATTTATCCAGTTATTATTAAGCTATCTCAATGTTATGTGATACAATCACCGGAGAATATTCAGAATGCATTTCTTTAAATTGAAATTCAGTTCCTAATGCCTTGAGTTAACAAATTTTGCTTAAAATGTGTTGTGCATTTCTCTCATAAAAGATTTTTTAAATTCTATCCAAAAGACAGGGGAAAAAAAGCATAAATAACCCTTTAATCCACCTCTTTCCAATCAACTTTTAATTTCTGGTAGGTCCATCTTGAATCCATTGCTGGAAATGTGCAGACTGGTAGGTCATGAGGAATAGTACTAAGGTACGGAAAAGAAGTGTATAATTAAAAGAAAAAAAAAACAATTCTGATTGACTCTAGCCGTAAAGAAGGTATAGTGTTAAACATATGGTTACATCTTCAGTAGGGAAACTAGAAAATATAAAAAGCAATAGCACTATTTCTCTTCTACACTGTCTGGATAAAGTGCTAGAAAAAGTGGTTCTTCAACTAAAAGAGTGCTGAGACTAATGTTAAATCCTGTTTAATAATCAACATATGGGTGGTAACTGTTATAATGCAGTGTGATAGTTAACATATGGGGTCCTTGTAATTCTGGACTATAACTGGAACCTTCAGAAATACACAACTATAATATCAAATTTGGGTAATTTAAATACACACACACACACACACACACACACACACACACACACACACACACACACACACACACACACACACACACACACACACTATTCCAATTACTCCTAGGAACAATGACCTTTGTTACAGTTAATATGAGGTGTAAAGGAGAACAGCCCTGAATGCTGGAATGTTAGAGGTGTAGAGAAGGCATGTTTGAACAGTAATAGTGAGTGTATTTCCTAATCTGCTGTTTTCATATCAGAGTGTATTTTTGTAGTTATGGGAATCGGGTCTATATTATAATCGTGAAAGCTGTCTTTCATGAATACATGTTCATCGACACATAAATGTCAAAGAACGAGAACAGCGAAGAGCAACAATAGCGGAAATGAGAACGCCAAAAGCATTTCTGGAAGTAACAGTGCCATACAGGTAAGGTAAACCTAACTGAACAAACCTTACCTAAAACACTTTTTCAAAATTTTTGCAGGGGGGCAAGCCCCCCTGCACCCACCCCCCTACTTAAATATACCAACTCCAAGACCGCACTACAGTGGGGAAAAGGATTCATTTCCTCATCCCCATGATCACCCTGCCGGCCAAGAAAATCCGTTTGGTATTCTCAATTTTGCTGTTGTTATCCTTCGCTGTTCTCATTCTTCAACATTTATGTGTCGATGAACATGTATCCGCAAAAGACAGCTTTCACGATTCTGATATAGACCCATGGGAATCACAATATTCTGTCTCACAGTTGCAGCAGGAAATCAGTTTATTAGCCCATGGTGTTGATATCAGCTCTAACGCACTAGACCAGCTGGTCTTATCCCCCACAAGGGGAGATAACATACTGGACTTGGTTCTTACCAACATGGGTGGCCATTGCACCACTCCCATACTATGTTCTTCCCTGGTAAGATCAGATCATCAGTCTGTCTCCTTCGAAGTTTCTATCCCACCCAACCCCTCCCCAGCCATAGCCAGGCTAAAAAACTTTTCAAAAGCTGACTACACTCTCCTAATGCAGGGTATCAGCAGCTTCACACCACCAGCCCCCTCAGAGGATGCAGACAACTATGCTGAACAGTACACCAGTGCAGTATACAACCACCTGTACAACTGCATGGACTCAGCCATACCCAACAGAACTAAAACCTGCTCCTCAAGGAAACACAAATCTGTCTGGTGGACATCCTCTAGCAACAGGCTTTACAACAAAAGGAAGAAACTGTTGTCCAAGGGTAAAAAAGAACAAATTTCAAATCAGAAAATCTCCCTCCTTTGCCTCAACAAGCAAATTAGATCACTAGTGAAAAACTCCAAAGCCAATTATGAGTTGAAACTAGACTCCAAAACAAAGGGAAACCACAAGTCCTTCTTCAGTTACGTTAGGAACCTCCATGGCAAAGCCCAAGTTTGTTCCGAATTAATACTTAATTGTACCACTTACACTGATACTGCTGACTTAGTCAACCTACTAGCTGATAGGTTTGGTGCAAACTTCACCCCCTTATTGCCCCCAAAGGCCCAGTTGACATCCCCAATATGTGTCCCACACCTCACATCTCCATAGATAAGATGATAAAGGCCCTATCCAAGGCAAAGAACACAGCTTCCATGGGACCTGATAATATCCCAGGCTGTATTCTGCACCATCTCCAGCAAGAACTAGCTTTGGCACTGAGCACCCCATTCAACCACAGCCTAATTACAGACTTCATTTCAGCAGAATGGAGAGCCACCATTGTCATCCCCTTGCACAAAGGTGGTGCCACTACTGACCTGGGAAACTATCACCCCATTAGCTTGACAAGACTGATCTGTAAACCATGGAGTGTATTATTATGGATCTCATAAACAAGGAGATAGGCAATCTCCAAACAATCGACCCCAACCATTTTGGATTCGTCAGGGGCAGATCTTGCCTATTGAACCTGGTTGACTTCTTTGAGACTGTCACCAAGGCTCTGGATGAGGGAAAGTCAGTATATGCAGCTTAACTTGACCTGGCCAAGGCCTTTGACACAATTCCCCACTCCAGCATCATTGAAAAGCTAACACCACTTGGTGTTAATCTCTATCTCATCAGATGAGTGGCCAAGTGGCTCACAGATAGGACCCACAACGTCAAAATAGGTGCCACCACCTCTGACAGCAGACCTGTCACTAGTGGTGTTCCCCCAGGGATCTGTCCAGGGATCCCTATTGTTTGGCATCTACTTCTCAGAGGTCCAGGCAAAATCAAGGACCTGTGGCTGACCAAGTTTGTGGATGACTGTATGCTGGGTGCCATCACTGACTCCCCAAATAACATTAACATACTGCAAGAGGGTCGCATAGCTACAAATAACTGGTGCCAAAGTCATGGTCTTAAGTTAAATACAAAAAAATGTATTATCATACCATTGGCAAAACACGGTCTCTACTGATTACCACATCAATGGCAACCCCTAACCAAGCAACCTGTGGTGACAGACCTGGGTACTCAGGTTGACAACAATCTCACATTCGACCATCATGTGGTTGCAGTGGTCAGAAAAGCCTTTTACTTGGTTCATCTCATAAGTAAAGGGATTGCATCCAGAAAAAAGGAGGTTACTACCTCTCTGTACTCCTCCCTTATTAGACCTATAACTGATTTACTTCTCAAAACACCTGCACCAACTGGAAAGGCCACAGAAATACCTCACAAAGAGAATCCATGGCTTCCAACACCTGTCTTATGCTGACAGGCTCAGACCACTATCACTCTACTTGGTATCATACAGATTGCTCAGAGGTGACCTCTGTATTGCCTACAAGGCAATCTCGGATCCTGTCCTACTAGAGATGCTCCATATCCATAAGTCTAACTCCTTGTGTATTACCCACTCAAAAGGCCTAAATCTAATATGTGACATTAACAAAACCTGCTGGAGAGACAGGTTTGTCTCTCGGAGGCTGCCCTTTCTCTGGAATAGACCTCCCATATATGTCAAACAGAGTACCTTGTTGACCCCCGTCAAGCACAACCTTGATGAGTGGATGGTAAACCACAAATTTGTCCCAGGGGTTCCACCTTTGTCCCTCACTGACAGGGGTGACTGGTGCTGACTGAGGTTTCTTTTTTGGGGGATAAAAACTTGGCTAGACTTGTAAGGGCCCCAGGGCCATTAGCCTAATAACCTTCTCTGATCCTATTGCTTTGTCCTTGTAAAACTAAAAATGGAATCTGCCCCAACAAAGCCAAAGACTGCTCTGTTAAAACTGTTTCTTCATCTGTTGGAAGCTTTTGAGACTGTGTCCCACCTGATATTTTAGACAGGCAAACTGAAAAGTGTCCTGACTGATACCTTCTCACTAATTTGTCTAGTTCTATAAGACAGAATTTGCTGGGATTTGATTCAGACCATTCTTACTACTGCCACCATCAAAGTTTCACACAGCTCACTGTTGAAAGACAAGTATTTTTCATTGTACATGGGCAGGATTTATTGTAGGGACAGCTGAGCATCTTTAAAGTGCAGATGATTCTATGCTCTTCTGCTATCCACATTCACTGGATGTCATGCATCTTAGGCTAACAACTGTTTTAACCTGTTCAAAGGTAGTTATTAGGCATGCAGTCCATGCTACTATTAAGGAGCCTATCCCAAATTTCCATTTGTTGCAAAGCAGTGTCTGGTTAAGTGACCTGCTAAAGATCACACAATAGGTAAACAAAGATGGAAAGATTTGAACTCTCTACCCTTGGGACAAGAAGTAGCTCATAAACAGGTCAAAACATTAGTCCCCTGAGCTAACTGTCAGGCTACTTTGTTAGTTAAAGAACTAGTTAGTCAACAGTGATACTAGCTAGAAGTAAAACATAATCATTGGACAGGGCTCACAGGTTTAACATTCAGCAAACAATTTGGAAGAAGAAATGAAATATTCGAGTTAGGTACTAAATCAGCATATATGTCTGTTATAGCATATTTGTCCTGTAAAAAAGAAGGTACCTGTAAGTACCCAGATAAGTAAAGGTAAGTCTGACATTACAGGTTGAGCTAAAGGCCGCAAATGCATTTTTATTAAAATTTTATATACAGGCGCAAACACATAAAAAATATACACAAATCTCCATAAATTCTTGTTATACACATTAACAAAATTTATTAAACAGCCATAACAGATCATAGAACACAGATTAATATTTGTCTATTAAGTTCTGTTTCATCAAGTAATTATATTCTGTGGTTAGTTTGTTTATTAACATCTTAACAGCAAATGTTTCTTTATGACTCACAACAGCGACAGAATTAATAAATTCTATAATGAAGGTATGGCCTCATTTTTTTTCAACTGATTGTGATCATTTTCCTGGTTATTGTTAATAAGATCCACAGAAGCAGGAACTGAGACTTTGGTATACATCCAGGAAATGCAGCATTAAACAACACCAAAACTTAATATAAATTTATCAGATGACAATGTTAAAAGGAAACATCGAACTCTGTCGCAAAAAGGTCGTAAAACCTGCAGCCATAAACCATATGATGCCAATATGCTTTAATTAAGGACTTACAGAGAGAGGTGGCGAAGGCTAAGGATAAGGCATATGAAGAGTTGTATGAAAGGTTGGACACTAAGGAGGGAGAAAAGGACCTGTACCGATTGGCTAGACAGAGGGACCGAGCTAGGAAAGATGTGCAGCAGGTAAAGGTGATGAAGGATAATGAGGGAAACATACTCACAAGCAAGGAGGGTGTGTTGAGGAGATGGAAAGAGTACTTTGAGGGGTTTATGAATGAAGAGAATGAGAGGGAGAGAAGGTTGGATGATGTAGAGATAGTGAATCATGAAGTGCAGTGGATTAACAAGGAGGAAGTAAGGATAGCTATGAAGAGGATGAAGAATGGAAAGGCTGTTGGCCCAGATGACATACCTGTGGAAGCATGGACGTGTTTAGGTGAAATGGCAGTGGAGTTTTTAACCAGATTGTTTAATGAAATCTTGGAAAGTGAGAGGATGCCTAAGGAATGGAGAAAAAGTGTTTTGGTACTGATTTTTAAGAATAAGGGTGATGTGCAGAGCTGTAGTAACCACAGTGGGATTAAATTGATCAGTCACAGCATGAAGTTATGGGAAAGAGTAGTGGAAGCTAGGTTAAGAAGGGATGTGATGATTAGTGAACAGCAGTATGGTTTCATGCTGGGAAAGAGCACTACAGATGCGATGTTTGCTCTGAGAGTGTTGATGGAGAAGTACAGAGAATGTCAGAAGGAGTTGCATTGTGTTTTTCTAGACGTGGAGAAAGCATATGACATGGTGCCTTGAGAGGAGTTGTGGTATTGTATGAGGAAGTCAGGAGTGTCAGAGAAGTATATAAGAGTGGTACAGGATATGTACGAGGATAGTGTGACAGCGGTGAGGACTGCGGTGGGAGTGACGGATGCGTTTAAGGTGGAGGTGGGGTTACATCAAGGATCAACTCTGAGCCTTTTCTTATTTGCAATGGTGATGGACAGGTTGACAGACGAGATCAGACAGGAGTCCCCGTGAACTATGATGTTTGCAGATGACATTGTGATCTGTAGTGAGAGTAGGGAACAGGTGGAGGAGACCCTGGAGAGATGGAGATATGCTCTAGAGAGAAGAGGATTGAAGGTCAGCAGGACTAAGACAGAATATATGTGTGTGAATGAGAGGGAGGATAGAGGAATGGTGAGGATGCAAGGAGTAGAGGTGGTGAAGGTGGATGAGTTTAAATACTTGGGGTCAATAGTTCAGAGTAATGGTGAGTGTGGAAGAGAGGTGAAGAAGAGAGTACAGGCAGGATGGAGTGGGTGGAGAAGAATGTCAGGAGTGATTTGTGACAGACGAGTACCTGTAAGAGTGAAAGGGAAGGTCTACAAGAGGGTAGTGAGACCAGCTATGTTATATGGGTTGGAGACAGTGGCACTGACAAAAAGGCAGAAGGTTGAGCTGGATGTGGCAGAGTTAAAGATGTTAAGATTTGCACTGGGTGTGACAAAGGTGGACAGGATTAGGAATAAGTATATTAGAGGGTCAGCCCAGGTTGGAAGGTTTGGAGACAAAGCCAGAGAGGCAAGATTACGTTGATTTGGACATTTGCTGAGAAGGGATGCGGAGTATATTGGGAAAAAGATGCTAAGGATGAAGCTACCAGGTAATAGGAAAACAGGAAGGCCTAAGATAAGGTTTATGGATGTGGTGAGAGAGGCCATGCAGGTGGTTGGTGTGATAGATCAAGATGCAGAGGACAGGAAGAAATAGAAACAGGTGATCCACTGTGGCGACCCCTAATGGGAACAGCCGAAAGAAGATGATGAGTTCTAACAACCAATGCCTTCCTTTTTGTATAGAATTTCAAGCCATTGTAAAGTGAAAAAATGACCTGTGTATAAATTTCCATTTCAATATTCTTTAAAACAGAGAGTTTTTTTAAGGATTAAAATTATATTTATCTATTGTAGTTAAGGCTGAACCACTCATTGGGACAGCATAATCTCAATAGGTACTTTTGATATAAAATGTATAGCTCTTGATTATTTTCATATTTCAGATAAATATAATTTTCTTATCACAGCATTTTCTTTGATATTGTTTAAAAAAATCCAGAATGGGTTGATACTTCTTTTAATTATATCTGACATTAAATTGATTTGTGCTACAATCCAGTTTTCCATATTCAAATCCGCTTCCCAGCCCCAGGTTCTACAAGGAACTTTGCTGTAATTACAAGGTTTGGCCACTAGATGGTGGCCTGACTCCACTTATTATCCCCCACCTTTAGAGCAACTCCTGATAACTATGCAGTGTAATTCTTCATTACTTCTACTTTCTACCCCTCTCCCCTATGACCATATCTGCTTCCCCACATCTAGTCCTTACAGCCTATACTCTCTCTCTGTGCACTCTGGTTACTTGTCCGACTATCTACTCAGCTGATTGTTCCAACCCAACCTGTCCTGCAGGCCACCTTCCTTTGGCTCTACCCGCTCCGTTGGCCCTGCGGGCTCATTCTGCTCCCTTATCCTGCCCCCAATTCCCACACACCCCAATACTCCTACATTTATCCTCACCTAACCATACCCCCTCATTAACTGCCACCCCCACACAGCAGATACAACCATCTGCATCACATCCTGCCATTACACCCAACCCCCTACTCCCAACCCATCACTTTTACACAATTCACTCTTTATTAGCTCCCCACCTACACTCTCTAACACCTAGTACATATTTACCTCACAATGCCTCCACAAACTCCCATCTTACCACCAAAAAGTTAAACCTTTTTACTACCTCATACCCCCACTTATAATACTTTATCTTCTCACAGCCTATGAATACCACTACCTACCTGGCTCTCATTATCTTACTTCCAGTACCACCACTATCAACCAACTACTCTACTCCACTCCAATACTACCTCACCTCTTTTCTAATTCTATTAATCCTAAAGCTCTTCGTCCCATATGAGCCACCTATATAAACCCTTGGACTAAATACTATCACAAACTCCTACTAAAAATCCACAAACTTGAAAGGAGGTCACTACTTAACCTCACAGCCGATGATGACATCCACCCTAACCCAGTCCCAAACTCACCTCATATCACCAACTCCTCAAACAGCACTCTCACTGACCTGCAGAGGTCATATAATGCCCCTAATTCATTACTGGTCTGTCACCTAAACATCAGAAGTATAAATCAGAAAGCTCACTATCTGCATGGCCTCCTGGACATGCACTCCCCTGACCTACTATGCCTTATGGAAGCCTAGCTGAAACCCATTATCCCTGATAATGAGATTATACCCTCCAACTACAATATAATATGACTTGACCACATCTCTAGGAGAGGTGGTGGAGTAGCCAACATGTATAAATCCTCTCTAGAAGTATCCAAATTAGTACCCCACAAGGCTTTATAACTAGCAACTCTGAAACACTCATCACAAAAGTCCAGGTTAACAAACACAAATCTATAACCATAGCCTGTATCTATATTCCCCCAGGTGACAACACAGAAATCTTAGAAGGTAGCCTCCAATGGCTATCCACTAACCACCCCCAAGAAACTATTATTCTCGGGGACTTCAATATTGACTGGAAAACCTGTTCATCAAACTACCCCACCACCCATATTAACTTACATGGCTTCTCCCAGATTATAACTTCCCCTACCAGAATCAATAGGCCTAACAATAAGGAAAGTATCCTAGATTGGATATTAATAAACAACAACCCCCCGTTGTATAAATCATGCAATCTTCCTGAGGACATGAGTGACCACTTCCTAACCTATATAATCAGAAAAAGGAATGACATGCCTCATCAAACTACGTTTAAAACCATTAGAAATACTAAAAACTTTAATCTGACTAATTTCCAGGCTGAACTTAACTCATGCAAATGGTCCAATCTTAAACTACTTCCTCTTGACAAAGCAGTCTCAGACTTCAATGCTAAATTCCTTGCCATCTTAGACAGACATGCTCCCAAACATACAATCAGAACCAAAAACAAAATAGTTCCATGGCTAAACAATGGTACAAGACAAAAATTTATTTCTAGAAATACAGCATGGAACCCCTGGAGATCCAGCAAATCCTCACAAGACCACATCAAATATAAACAATTGAGAAACGAGGCAAAGAAATCAATTATGCTAGACAAACAAAACTACTATTACAATTTACAGCAAAAGCACCAAAATCAACCACAAAAATTCTGGTCAGGTCTTAACAAACTGCTCCACCCAGGTAAATCCTCAACCCCACCCCCTCAAATACCTTACATCTACCCCCTAAATGTGTTGCAAAGACCATTAATACTTTCTTTACAGAAACAGTGCAGTCCTTAGCTAATAATCTACCTCCCAACACCTCTAATACTACCACAGCCACACAGGAAAATATACTCCCCTTCAAATTTGATCCTATACCCACAGCCTTTATTAAGTCCCTACTTAAGAAACTGAAACCTACCACCTTGGCAGCAGACCTACTGCTCGCAGAATTTCTCCAAAAAGCCACCAATGAAATAGCATACCCTGTCTCCATCTTAATCAATTGTACTATCCACAAATCCTACATCCCCTCCATCTGGAAAATCTCCAACATTATTCCACTTCACAAAGGGGGAAACTCCACAGAACTCTCAAACTACAGACCTATAGCCATCCTATCTCCCTTGGCCAAAATAATGGAAATGTGTATACATAAGCAACTTCTAGCTCACCTTACTCAGAATACTCTCCTAGCCCCCTTCCAGCACCGATTTAGACCTGCCCATAGTACAACCACAGCCCTTCTCTCCTTTTCTCACACAATAAATTAAAACCGTAATTACAACAAGCTCTTTTCAGCCCTCTTTCTAGACCTATCCAAGGCAATATGGTGAATCACCACCTACTCCTAGACACACTAAAGTCATTTTGCTTAGACAACCTAGTAATCAACTGGTTCCACTCTTACCTGCATGGCAAACAAGCTGTACTATGGAAAGACACTCTATCCCCCCTTCTACCAGTCACCCTTGGTGTTCCCCAAGGATCTATATTAGGCCCCCTCCTATTCTCCATATTCATTAATGACCTACCCAAAGTTATCCCAGATGCAACATGTATTCAGTATGCAGATGACTCCACCCTAATCTGCTCTGTCACCACCCCATAGAATTACAATCCCTATCCTAAATCACCTTCACCAAAGTAGAGGACTGGCTCAATGGTCACTGTCTCCTATTGAACCCAAATAAAACCAAACTATTACTTTTCTCCCCTACCCATAAGGTCACATCACTGCTTATTACAATCTCATCTAACAATGGCACCATAATTTTTCCTGAACCTTACACGAAACTACTTGGTGTAATCATCGATAATAATCTCAAGTATGATGCTCATATAGACAAAAACCATCAAAACAGTTAACAAAAAACTAGGCTCCTTGTACAGGATTAAACAATTCCTAACCCCATCTGCCAGAACTGCTATAGTTCGAACACATCTCCTATCGACCCTTCTCTATGCCTCATCCATCTTCTTAAACCTAAGCAAGTCAAACCTTAACAAATTTACTAGCTGCTATAACAATATAGCTAGATTCGCCACAGGCTCAGCCTACAAAACCCATCACTGTCAAAAATCTTCAAACACTAGACTGGCTAGAACTACCCTATCAACTCCAATATAACCAACTCATAGTTATTCATAAAATCCTCTACCAATCAAACAGTACACCCATTCTGACAAATATTATCACCCCCTACATTAACCTAGCATTCCTCTGCTCATCCAACAGAATGCTAGTACAATCTGCTAAAGCCAACAACTCAGCCGGTGAATCATTATTCTCCAACTCTGCTAGTAAAAAATGGAACTCACTCCCCCCAGATCTTACTACTACATCCTCCTTATCCCAATTCAAAATATCCCTAAAGAAACACCTAAAAACATATTGGCTATGTACATGTCTAAACCCAGACTAACCCAATTAAAGCACAACTCACATAGGAGAAACACCCTATAAGAATAACTTTCTGAACCTATGAGAATAACTTTCTGAACCTTTCTCTACCCAGACTAAATACGCTTCTCAACAACCATTAAGACATAATTATAAGGATGGAGTCTTGTTATCCTAGCCATTCTAAGGCTATGTTTTAACCCTTTTACATGTAATATCCAACAACTTGCCTTCTTAACTAACCACCCTTTCTCTTGTTTGTCATCCTTAAAATCAATATGTTTAAATATTTCATTCTATAAACTTACAATGCTGTTAAATTTCAATGTAATCATGACTACATATTGTCATTTATTTTTGTACATGTGGCACTTTTCTCCCCGGGCCTCCTCTGAAAATGGACATGTATCCAGTTGGACTCTCCCAGTTAACAAATGTAAAATAAATAAAATAAACAAATCATACCTACCCATTAAACAGTCTGATATAAATACTATGGGGAACAATGTGAAACACCATGCTTTTCTGTATGGGTATTTACTGTATATGTAAATTTTCTAAGTGTTTTTAATATGCTGCTTATGTTTCTGGAATTAGTTGGATTATTGGTATTTTAAATAAACATTTACTTAATTTTCACTTATTATTATTCAAAATTTGTATATGTTGTATATTGATATTTTTCTTTATTTAACCAAATATTTTATTTATTTTTATTATTTTATTTTACATTTTTGGACCAGGATAGTCCGAATGGATACATGTCCATTTTCAGCGGAGGCTCCAGGAGAAAAACTCCAAACTTACAAACAGATAAAGACAACCAAGTTACAGTATATGCACAAACATATTGTATTAACATACAAGTTACAGTCTCACATTTCAAGCCTATGAAGAATACCGTTTATCTTCAGAAATATATACAAATATGTTACAGTTTCTCTTATCAAACTAATAGGTGCTGCTATATACAGAGTATCTGCAAAGATGTTATAGTTTCTCTTTTCAAACCTTTTAGCGTAAGAGTTAAGTTACTGTGAATAGAAAATTTCAGGGATATGGAAGTAGATAAATAATGTCATGCTGTTTTTTCCAACTTGCTGAATAATCAGAATTTAACCACAAAGTTATTGTTTTAATCACTGAACCTACAGCACATGTTTCTAGGTCAGGAAATCTTATTCTATTCTCTAACATGATGATCAAAAACTATTCCAGGCTTGTTTCAGTGCTATAAGAACTTCAAACAAATGTCTTTAATTTGATGTCTTTAAATTGCTTAATGTGTTCTTTAGAAGGAAGTAAAGAAGTTGTTTGCATAATGTATAGTATTTTGGGTTAAACAAAACATTTTGATGAAAATCAACATATCCTGCATAGAAAAGAAAAAAAATATTTACCATTTACTTATTACTGATTTCTGTTTTCTAAAATATTTTATTGTTGCTACTTCTTTATAGTTGAAAAAGTAAACCTTAAGCATTTAACCTCTTTACTCTCCCATTTCAATTTGCTATTAGTTTCCGTCAAATAATCTGTCTTTGTTAATCAATAATATGTTTGGTTTATTCTCATTGAGCTTTAGATATATCAGTTCAAAATATTTTAATACATTTTTTGTATTTATTAGTGAAGAATCAGTATTACCTATTTGTAGAACAGTGTTAGCAAATAACTGAATGTTGGCTATATACTAATCATTTATTTTAAGTCCTACTATATCACTGTAAGTATTATATAACTGGCAAGAGGATTAATAGCCAAAGCAAGTAAAAATGTAGGCAAAGGACAAATGAAGTTTGGCAACAAACTAAGTTGTCCCAGGACATCTTCATGGGGTGGGGTGGGGGGGTTAGGTGGATATTATGGGGAGTTAAGTGGGTTGGGGAGGTGAAAGGGTTAAGTGTAGGCAGGGATGGTTGGGAGGAAATGAGATAAGGATGGGGAGGGTCTTAAGGGGTTTAGTCTAGAGTAGCTGAGTTAAGCGATCACATTTTGGTGTGAACTTGCTAAGGCAAGGCACGCCCATGATGACCTGGATAGTCTTGGAGGTAGGCCTTAGAAATTGGGAGATAAGTTGGTAGACTAGCCAAATCATGGAGGGTGCATTTCAAATGTGTTCAGGGACTTCGGTAGGATTGAGCATATTTATTGATTTGAGGTTGGGGATGGGTTTGCTTGGAGGGAGTTGGTTTGTTGGCTTGTCCGGGGTTGTTTGATAGGCTTGGTGGTACTGGAGTTGGTGTTCGTTCATTAGTGACATCGGGTTGAGGGTGGATTGTTGTTTTTTTTGTTTTTTTTGTTGGATAATGCGGGGATTGGGTGTGAGCTTGGGGGGTTGAGGCGGTGGTGTTCGCGGGTTTGCTGACAGCTCGCTAGCAGACACATAGGTTGCTGGTCCCACTGCACTTGGGGTGTTGTGCTGGGAAATGCATTCATTCTGCATTTGTGGCAGCACTGGGTTGGTTGCCGGGAGGCCTCTAAGGACACATTGTCTTCTTCTGATGTTGTGTTTTGTTTGCAGCATTCAGCGGGCCCTGCACTGCATCTGCTCTTGTGCTGTTCGGGTCTCTTCTGCCAACATGGACACTGATTCTATGGTGTTTTGACTGCCATTTTGCATGTGCTCACAGAGCTGTGCACGGAATATTTCTGTGCATTACCGGTGGATTTTGTGTTGAGCGGTTGGGTCGCATTCTGCACTTTGGTCATTTGTACTTGCAGGAAAGGGAAAGGATGCCATGGTTTTCCTGAGACCATCATGAACTCTTGTGGTCATTCTCAGAGTCAAGCAGGGAGGGCTCAGGCATTTTTGTCAAGTGCTGGATGTGGTTGTGGATGGGATGTGTTGGTTCACGGGCTTGCGGCGCATGCATAGTTGTGGCCGTTGGGGGTTGACCGTTGCTTCTGGGGTGGGCATGGTCAGATGCCGCCATTTTACTTCCGTTTGAAAAAAAAAATAGAAAGATAAAGGAAAGAATCTGCATTTACAGATTACACTTTGTTGGCATGGTGGTGCATTTCAGATTCTGAGATGCACAGCTTATCCTTTGCGGTAGTGTTCCGGGCGAGCAGTGCTGTATTTTGTTGTAGTGGTGTTTTGCCAAGCATGTTTTTGGTCATAACACAGTGTTTTCAACAGTGGGAGATGGTGACAGATGGTTGGACTGTGGGCCCTTTGGGGGTTTCTTGTGGGGCAAGGCCTAGTGTTCTGTCCGCTGGGAGTGCTTGGTTCCTGGGTTTGTCAGTGTTCCAGTTGTGGGGGCTTTGCTTTATCCAGTCCACCAGTTGGGTGTCCTCCGGTGTGTGTGCTGCATTGCAGATGGCGCAGTGGTGCGGTGGTTGCTTTGTCGCCTCATGGCAGTGGGTTGTGTGGTTTGTTCTTGGGACAGAGAGGCCGACACGGTTTCGGCGCTCGCCAAGGGGTTCTTCACTTCTGTGCTTGTGTGTGGTTTGAGCGGGTGCAGGTGAGATCCAATTTGCATGTAGCAATAAAAAAAAAAAATAATAATAAACATAAATAAATAGACGGGTAAATGGGTGGGCGTTGGGGCTGTGGGGGGAGGTCAGAGGGGTGGGAGGACAGGCCTGCTTGTGTGCAGAAGCTTGGGCCTTGGTCTGGATGCCTCGGGGTTTCATGCTGGTGGAGGGCTTGTTCTGTCTGAAGTCATTGAGGAGCTGTCAGAGAGTGAGTGCTGTTGCTGGGCAGCTCTGCAGGTCTGCGTTTGGCATGGCTGTCAAGAGTGTTGCTTTTGGAAAGATCAGGTGGATGTAAAAAAAAAGGGGGGGGACAATAACAGGTTGGGGACTGTGTGGTGTATACGGCAGACATGGTGTGTAGGGAGGAACACATACTCAAGGGGGTTGGTCTTTGAGGCAGCATTGAACGGTCACAGAGTGGCAGCATCTGAGTGTGCTTTCAGTTCAGTAAATGTGGTTACAAATATGCAAAAGTTTCTACTGTTGCATCTACTGGGTGTGATTCTGTTCTTTTACATAGCAGAAAGAGTAAGTTAACCATTTTACAACACATCTCAAGATAGACAAACCATCCATGCTATTCAGTGCATATAAATATTAGAACCTTTAGCAGATGATTTAAGTACACATTCTCTTCATAATGATCAGGATGACTGATGCTGGGTCACAGACCATCATATGAGAACATGCATGGATCGATCTCCTCATGGCACACTCCAACATAATGTCAGAGCCCTTGTGTAGGGCCAAATGCTGCATATAAAACAGTGGATGCTAAAGTAGCAGGCAAGTGTCAGATGTACACAGAAGTAGTGCAGTGTCAGTCATAGTCCTTTGTATGTTCCTTAGCAGTTTTACTTGGAGACAGGTCTTGTTTAGGCCTCATTATCAAAGTACCCTAAATTTTATCTGAAGTGATTCTAGAAAACAAGTGTTCAACTAATAATTAAAATAATTATGATGTATGCACAGTTTACTCTAACCACTGATGCCTAATCCTGGATAACATATTTAAAGTATCCTGATGCACATAGTTAAATGATCCAAATAATAAAAAACAAAAATAAAATGTGAGCTGAAGAAAGTGGCAGCGCTAACACTGTTAACACAAAAGTATTTGCAACTACAGTAAGTCCCTGAGGGTTACAACACAGACCCAAATGTAATTTGATAGAATACTAAATGTAAAAGAAAAGCAAGTATACCTAGTAACCCCTCAACAGTGTTTTCCAAAATCAAATAAAGGAAAAGACAGTTCAGATTCTCTATTAAGTGTGGCATGCCCAATGTTATTATCATCAATAAAACAATGTTAGACAAGCTTAAGGCAATAAAACAGCATGGTCTGAGTAGGCCAAATCATATTATGTGTACTATGGCAAGAATAATACAAAATTGATGGACCTCCTGCATATCCACAAAACAAACAGCACTGGAATGCTCCATTCTAAAGATGTAAAGCTTGCCTGTGATATAAATAGGACCTGCTGGAGAGATAGGTATATATCCCTGAGAGACTACCCCATCTGGGCAATAGGCTCCCCATCCATGTGAAGTACAGTTGTCCTTGAAGATGTCTTAGAATGTGTGTTATTTAGAATGTGTGTTATGTATTTTGGATGTGTTACATGTCCTTTTCTTACTTGCAGATGGGGTCTTCGAATGCTGAGGCTGTAATTTGGAATAGGTGGGTATAAGGTGGAGCCTTCCCGTTACTATTAGATGGTTTCACTTTGTTCTTTTCTTTGTAGATGGTGGTGTGCTGAGTACCAGTGGTGCCGATACAGTGAATTCACAGATGATGGAAGCAGTGGTGAGCGAGGTGGTTATACATGGGGAGCACAAGTGGACAACATTTACTGATGGAAGTAAGTGGATTTCAAGGTTGTTGAGTTTTGGCAGAGGATTTTACACTGTTAGTCAGAGAAGGACAGGCATTTGAGTTTGTGACAGCAGGGTTAATTTGTTGCACAATTTGTTTAGTATGTTAAATTAACTTTGAAAGTTATCCCTGCTTTTGGGCACTTGCATTCAATAGTAAAAGGGAGCACAGCCATTGACCATAGGTAAGGGTTTGATGGGGTGGCAGGGGTCCTTGTCAGTGCCTCCATGTTAAGCAATTATGGTATGTGTGCACATAGAATATATCGTTTTTTTCTTTTCCCTGCAGATTGCTGAAGTGCAGAAGGCATCTTGCGGAGGCTTGAAAAGGGGATTTGAAAGGTGATGTTTTGATAGGATGAACGTTCTTGTCACTTGAATGGGGCACAAGGAGGGTCTGAGTAATCACCTTAGTAAGGCATGTTAGAGCTCGGTGTT
Source organism: Protopterus annectens (assembly GCF_019279795.1). NCBI lineage: Eukaryota > Metazoa > Chordata > Ceratodontiformes > Protopteridae > Protopterus > Protopterus annectens. Next base: position 460,050,765 of record NC_056735.1, read on the forward strand.
TAATTAGTGGGAGCTGATTATTGTGTAGGTACAGGGGGCAAGTAAGGAAGAGGTAGGTAAGGGGGCAAGTAAGGAAGAGGTAGGTTAGGGGGCAAGGGGAAAAATTATCAGGGATGGTTTATGGGGAGTGTCGGAATCCCACAGGATGTGTAGAGTCATGTCATTCATAGGAGCACAGGAACTTATTAGGCTACAGCTATATGGCTCCTGAAAGCCAGTGAAGTTCAATCCTTGCTTTCTTGGAACCTTGGGTGGTTGTATTCATTCATCCAGTTGTTTGAACCATATGTGGGGGAAGGGCCAGTGAGGTGTTTGACAGGATGCTGGAGTTTGTTCCTAATGGGTGGTATCTTGGAGTTACAAATTTGTCCCTTGACTAGGTAGGGTTAATGTCACACACCAGGTTAAGGTTTTACAGAGTAGCCCAAGGATCATTTCACTTGGGGTTTTAGGTGAATTTTGTAGATAGGGTTTTAGGAAGTATGGTAGGTAGGTGGCGGTGTTGGGGTAGTTTCAGAAACTGGGTGCATTGTTACAGGGGACTTAGAAGGCTTAAGGAAGCCTGGTTGCAGGAAAGGGCAGCTGTAGGATAGGTATTAATTACCTGTTAGTGGTATAAGGAAAGATAGTTTTTGAGGGGAAAGGCTAGGGACAGACATGGGTCAAGAATGGTTTGGTAATGAGTAAATTGGGGGTGTTTATGGCTGGGCTCATAGAGTATTTCATTGCTAAGCATAGGTGAGTTTTCAGGAACTAGGTCAAGGGGCACTGGATTTCTGCCATCTAAGGTTCGGAATTAGACTATGCCCTAAGGTAATTGAATTGTTGCACATCCGGAACATGGTAGTTGGTGGGCTAAAAGTGATAGGCTACAGTTGACAGGGTCCTGGGTGTGAGACTTGATACTAGTTGTTTTGTCTGGGTGTCGATTTGAGTTCAAGGGGTTATAGTTTGTGCTTATAGGCTGTCAATTCGTTCAGACTTGAGTCATGATTTCAGTTTTGAAGAAAGTGGAAAAGGGTATGTATTCTCTTAGGGTGAGCGTTCCGGTGGTACAGTGAGGTCACGGTAATCCTACTTTATTGAGTTTCATTAGGGTGTGTTTCAGTGATGGTATGGCAAGGTGGGTTTATGACAGGATTCTAAGGTGATTTACAAGATGATGGGTACACCAAATGATGTTTGGCTTGACCCTTCCCTTTATAGGAAGTAGTGGTTTGAACAATTTTTGTTAGAAGGGAGGGGAAACAACCTGGTCAGGCTGGTTGGTGGAGAAGAGGGATAGGCTTGCCCTCTTCTGTTCTCCCTCTGGTTTCTGGATGTTAATTTTAAGAATCTGGGGAAAGGAAAATGAGTATTTGGAGGAAGCTTGGTGAATAGATAAGCAAGCTGAGGTAAGGATGTTGCTTATTTGGGGGAAGGTAATTCAATGAATGGTGTAAGAAGTGAGATGGGACCCTGCTTCATAAGTAAAGTAAGCGGGCAGAGGTATGGACCCTGCTTGTTGGGCAGGGTGAGTAGGTACACTGCCCTGATTAACATTACAAGGATGGTGCTTCATAAGTAAAGTAAGTGAGCAGAGGTATGGACGCTGTTTACTGGGGGCAGGGTGAGTAGGTATGCTGCCCTGATTAACATTACAAGGATGTTATGCTGTGTTTAGAATCAATTATATTATGAATAGTTGTAATTAATGAACAAAGCTATGTTATGAAATGTAATAAAGGTCATCAAATGTCATTTGGTGTGATGTGTGCTTATTGGAGGGGCCGGGACAACTTGCTTTATGCCCTTGCTTATCTTCTCTGACTAACAAAAGATCAGAGTTTAAACACAAAAAATAATTTTGATAAAAGGATTAATAGGAGATATCAAATGACTTGGAAATCTGTATATTTATAATTATTTAGTTAAATAAGACCAGTTTACTGCATCAAATGCTTTATCTAGAGCCATGGTAATTATAGACAGTTCTTGTTTATTGTGATTGATATAGTCAAGTAAGGTAATTATTTTGATGTTGTCCTGTGTTTGCCTATTTAATATGAAGCCAGTCTAGTCTTCCAGTATTAATGTAGAGAATACATTTTTAATCTATTGTCAAGGATTGACATACAATTTTTTATAATCAACATTCAGTAATGATATATGTCTGTAAGAAGAGCACAGGCATTGGTCTTTATCCTGTTTTAATAAAGGATAAGTTGTTGTATATTTCCGTAATAGAGGTATGGTAATAAGTTTCAATTTCTGCAAATACTTTCTGCAAAAGAAATACAACGTTTTTGAGGTAATATTTTATTTAATTCAGGATTGATGTCATCATTACCTGGAGCTTTATTTTCCTTCAGTCTTTTATTTTGCTCCCTGATTTCTGTAATAAAACAGTTGTTTCTATTTTTCTTATTTGATCTGAAAATATTTATTTTTGTACATTCATATTTAAATAGGCAACAGTTACTTTTTCATTTTCTGTACTACTATTTGTGGTTTAATTTTCTCAGCATTTTTAATTACCCAAAATTTCTTCCATGCTTCTACATTTTCTGTTACTACCAAGGATAGATACACTATCGATGTGATTAGTTCCTGCTATCATCTTGTTTCCAAGAATTGACTTGTGTAAGCCTTTAGGAGTTAGAAAATAAGAATCAAATTTTTCTTTTTCTAGACTAATCAAAACCTTATGCTGTAGGCCTTCTGAAAGTCTGAATTAGTTTTTTTTTTCATTTCTAACAATAGATCTATTCTCCTTTTTTAAAATGTTAACGTTACTATGCCCTTTGTTTATCTTTTGTTGCATTTCCAATAAGTCTTTGTCTTGTTGCTTTCTCTTGTTCTAATACCAAGCTGAGATTTTTCTAATATGAATATGATTTCATATACTCTCATAGCATTACATCATTCATCATTATTACTGATGTCTAAGAACTGTTGTATTTCTATTAGAAACTACTCTTTAAAATTGTTTAATGTTGTTAAATAAGCTGTAAATTTATTAAAGAAAACCAGTTTTCTGGGGTATATCATCATTGCATAAGAAATCACAGAGTGATATGATATAGGACATGTCAACTTTACCTTTTCTATTTTTGAAACTAAACCATTTGAAATATATCACATATCCCTTTTTGATCATATACCAGTTCTATAAGAGCAGTAAGTGTAAAATAAATAATTTGGTTCAGAAAAGTTATTCACCTCTATAAGATTAACTCATGAAAGTTTACTAAAGCCTTAGCTGATGTTGAAATTCAGGTTTGTTAATAGCACTAGTATAACTTTCCTTTAAGTATACAGTTAAAGTTTGACGTCATTATTAAACTTCCCTTACATTCTAGGTTAAAATTAATAGATACTTCCTAGACAATGTTGGTATAATTCCCATAATACAGTACATATTTGAGAAGGTTAAATTACTTTTTGATTTTCACTAATAACCATATAAATCATACCTTTATCATTACTGTGGAAGTCAGTAAACCCTTGGTGTTATAATAGAAATACTCCATAAGATTGCTGCTTCCCCTCTCTTTTCTTTAAAGGAAGAATTTGCTTTTACTATATACTCCTTTGTATTTAATGCCATCTTACTATAATTACAATTCTTGTAGAAAATTCCCTTGTGTTTTGTACCTTTTAAATGCTTAGACAGCTACCATTTTACTGTAACAGTTGAGGCCACTTACATTTTAAAAAAACACATCTTAAAGAAGCCATCTTATATCAGTCTCATGCATATTGCTATTACTGTTTGCTATTCCATAATCTCCATAATAATCCTTAATTTGACATCAAAACAAAAATAAGGAGTTAATATTAAAGATAAATAAACTACAAGTAAACAAATTCCCTTTCATGGAACTTAAGTTTCCTAGTTTGAAGAGAAATCCCATTCAAACTACCACCCAAATTCTCCATATCTCTCTCTTTATTCTTTTACACCCAATTTATGCTAGTTGCACTTACTTTAAATCTGCAGACCACTATATATTAAATATTAAGTAAATGCTTTATATTGGATATTTGTAAGTATATACAAAAAATATATCTAAACAATAATGATAAAAAAAACAGAAAGAAAGAAAGAAAGAAAGAAAGAAAGAAAAGATAATCTGTTTTAATTTGATATCCCTTATTATCATATAGTACTCTTTATTCATTTAAACATATGTTTACCCTTTAGGTTCACAGGTACTGACAAGGTATGCAGTCCAGGAGACTACTAAAGAGGCTATTTCATTTTCATAAAAACTCCAGAGTACTGTAACCTGCTTAGAGTCACAAGATAGGCTGAAAGAATCAATCCTTGGACAACATGAAACAACTTGTCAACAGCTCATAATAAATTCATAGGTTGATACTAGGCTATCTGCCCTAGGGCATTTATAAGCCTAGCCAGAGTGTGTTTGGGTTTCGCCACCCTTTTAGATTAGTTGACTGTGCCTCTGTATAGTAGGTCACAGAAGATAGCTCTTTTAAGGTTAGTTTACTGTGCCTCTGTCAAGTAGGGACACAGAAGAGATCCCAGGGGTAAACCTATGATCTCCCATCCACTCGTCAAGATTTCTCTTGAAGAGGGTCATCGTGGGGCTCTGCCTAACATGGATTGGGATTTTGTTCCAGAGTGAGGGGAGCCTCTGGGATATGAATCTGTCCTATTTATTTCTGTGCTGAGGTTTAAGTCTCTGGAGAGTGTAGCTCTAAGGAATTTGGATTTTCTGAGGTGGAGCATGTCCATTAATTCTGGGTTGGACATGGCTTTATACGTCAGGCGCAGATCGCCTCTGAGTAGGCGGTAAGCAACTGAGAAGAGCTGGAGTTTCTTTAGCCTAACTGCGTAGGGCATCTGTTTGAGTCCCTTGATGCTCTTGGTGAGGTACTTTTGGGGTCTTTCCAGTTGCTGCAGGTGTCGGGTAAGGTACATCCCGAATGGGGCATTGTATTCAATTAGGCCTGATGAGTGATGAGTAGAGGGGCACAATGACCTCTCTTGATCTAGATGTGAACCCTTTCATGATAAGGTGGGCTACATAGAAGGTCTTTCTAACCACTTTGACAACGTGATTGTCAAAGGAGAGATTGCTATCTACTTGGGTCCCCAAATCCCTAATTACTTCTTCCATACTTAATGGATTACCACCTATGTGGTAATTTGTGGGCACTTTGTTTTTCCCAAAGGGGATGACTATGCACTTTTTGGCATTTATCTTTAGGCCATGGCTCTGGCACCAGTTATCCATCTCTGTGAGACCCTTTTGGAGGATGCTTGTGTCAGTCGGCGAGTCGATTATGGCACCCAGTTTGCAGTCATCTGCGAACTTGGTCAGCCATAGTCCTCCCGTGTTAGCCTGTACCTCAGAGAAATATATACTGAACAACAGAGGTCCTAGGACTGAGCCTTGTGGGATGCCGCTTGTAACTGGTTTAGAGTCTGACATGGCACCTGCAATTCTGACCATGTGGGTTCTAACCCTGAGCCAGTTTGCAACCCATCTTGTGACATAGGGGTTGATATTTAAGCTGGTGAGCTTATTTATGATGCCCGAGTGGAGTATTGTGTCAAAGGCTTTTGCGAGCTCCAGGTAGGCTGTGTGAACTACCTTCCCTTCATCTATGGCCTTGGTGACTGTTTCAAAGAAGTTGACCAGGCTCAACAGGCAAGATTTGCCCTTAACAAAGCCGAATTGGGTAGGATCCAGTGTTTGGAGGTTCCCAATGTCTTTGTTTATGAGTTCCATGATGATATGCTCCATAGCTTTGCAGACCAGGCTAGTCAGGCTTATAGGGCGATAGTTACCGGGGTCCATTGTGGCACCACATTTGTGGAGTGGGACCACTGTTGCTGTACGCCATTCCTTGGGTATATATCCTGTAGTAAGGCTGAGATTGAACAGTGACTTTATGTGAGGGTTCAGTTCTTCTTGGAGCTCATGTAAGATGCAGCCCGGGACACCGTCTGGTCCCATTGATGCTGTGTTTTTTGCTTTGGAGAGGGCGGCTCTTACCTGAGCATCTGAGATGTCAGTGGGGCAGCACTCTGCTGGGATAGATATTTGCTCTTTTGGTGGGGAGAGGGGGAGAAGTTTGCGCTGAACCTGTCAGCTAGGATGTTGGCAATGTCTGTGGGTTCGGTGTATTTTTTATCATTTTGGACTAATTCTGAGCATATCTGGGAATTCTCACCCAGGTTTCTAACATAACTAAAGAAAGCCTTGTGATTATCCTTAGTGTCCTGTGCAATTTTTCTCTCGAAGCTGGCCTTAGACGATTTTATGAGTGCCCATAGTTTTTTGCTAATACTGATCAGAGATGCCTTCCCTTTTTGGGATTTTGCTCTATCACGTAGTAGCTTCCTCCTTCTATTGTATAGTTTGTTTATGGCTGGGGTCCACCAGACAGGACGCCTGCCTTTGGAGGATTGGGTCTTGGTTTTATTTGGGATTGCATGATCCATGCATTCCTGAAGGTGTTCATAGAATGCGTTTATAAAGGATTCTGCGGTCTGGGCCGTATTTTCCACAGGCCCGAGGGCTTTGAAGGATTCCACCTCGGTTTTGAGGAGTGTGAAATTTGCTTTAGAGAAGTTTTTCACTGTGGTTTTCTGGGCAGGGGATGGGGTTGGGATGTGAATATCCAGTGAGATTAGTTTATGGTCTGATCTTACCAGTGAGGGATACACTTCTGGTCTGGAGCATAGAGCCCCCATGTTGGTAATGATCAGGTCCAGTATGTTTTCCCCTATAGCTTATTTATGTCTGGGGTCCACCAGACAGGTCTCCTGCCTTTGGAGGAGTGAGTCTTGGTTTTATTTGGGATAGCACGATCCATGCATTCCTGTAGGTTTCCATAGAATGCATTTGTAAAAGATTCTGCGGTTTGGGCCGTATTTTCCACTGGCCCGGGGATTTGAAGGATTCCACCTCGGTTTTGAGAAGTGTGAAGTTTGCTTTTGAGAAGTTCTTCACCGTTGTTTCCTTGGCTAGGGGTGGGTATGGGATATGGATTTCCAGTGAGATTAATTTATGGTCAGATCTTACCAATGAGGGGTATACCTCTGGTATGGAACATAGAGTCCCCATGTCGGTGATGATCAGGTCCAATATGTTTTCCCCTCTTGTGGGAGTGGTGACCAGTTGTTCCATAGCATTTGAGATTATAAATTCTAGGAACCATTGGGTGAGGGTGTTGGGGCTTGAGTAGTGCTCCCAGTCTATGTTTGGGTAGTTGAAGTCACCCAATATAATGGTGTTTGGAGAGACCTTCATATTCTCCAGAGTTCTCAGGAAAGCCGAGTGGGGTTCCTGAGTTTGGGAGGGTGGTCTGTAGCAGGCTACAAACTGAAAGGCAGTTTTTCCCACTGTTAGTTGCACATGGATGTTCTCTGATGCTTTGTGCAGTGCCACTAACCTGGAGTTGTGGGTATCTTTGATGAATATGGATACTCCCCCTCCTTTTGTGGTTCGTTTCGAGTTTTGGGGCCGAAAAGCATGGTATGAGGTATGGTATAATTTCAGCCTACTTCACTAACCGCTAGACTGCAACCTCTTTCCCCAATACTCACATCATTAGCTCTCTAATGATGGTTCAAGTTCCACAGATAAAGTCATATGCATTTGCTCTGACATATGGAGCTATTACTGAACATTTTTTATATGAAGCTATGGGTACTTATATAACAATGTTTTCATAAGATACTGTTTCTTATCAAACGTGCCTTTTATATAAAAATTCTTATATGCCTTCATTCCTTCTTCATATATTCAATCAAAATAAAATTTATATTATAAACCACTATTTGCCTAAGCTTAGTATAATTTCAAACCAAGTATTCAGATGCATAGACAATATTAGAATTTTCATTTTATATTATTCCTCTGTAAGCTGCCTGAAACATATTTTTTCAATCATAATATATAAATTTGCCAGATCATAAATAATATGTACTTATACTGACTAATCTTTTCCCTGCTGAATAGCAATATACTCATTACTTCTGTTTAATCAACCATTGCAATTCCACTTTAAATATCTCCATATTCTATAATAGTAACTATAATATGTGAAAGATTTCAGTCCCATTGCATGAATAACCATATCTAAATGCATACACTTTTTTTCCTTTAACTAATATGTACTAACAATATTGTACAGCTAAAAAAATGATTTACTCCTAAACATTTTATTAAAATTCAGGACATAAACAATTAACCTAGAGGTAAATACTAGAATTATTGCCTTTGGTACTGGCAAAAAACTGTGAATACTTTTGATCAGACTAAATGTCTGCTAATGGTCACATTTCACTCTACCCAGGTTGCTACTTAAAAGAGGATTCGGTCCAACAAGAAAAAATTCTGGCAAGTAGCAAACATTTATATAACACATTCCCTATAAAATCAGGTTAAAATAATGAATTCAACATTGTAAAAGAAGAAGACAAAAGCAAGTGTTGTTTATTAAGATTCTACTACTAAATATAAGTCAGCATTCAAAAACACTTGCACATACATATAATAACAATATATATTTAAAAATGTAGATACTTTTTATTCCGCTATAACTCACAGAATTTTGTAATTTATGAAACTATTAATGTGCATCCAAAATTATTTCAGCATCATTTATCTCAGATAATTTGCTGCATCTGTTTGCATACCTTTCTGCCACCTCACACTGTGCTCTGATCACTTTTCCAATGAGGAATTTATCTCTCCAAGTAAATAAGTACTTCTAAATAAGCGTTATAACATTTGATGAGCTTCACTTAAATAAAAAGAGAATGAAAAAAGGTGAACTTATTGTCTACTTTCTGTGCTCAAACGTTTACCAAACAAGACTCTCAACCCTGGGAGCCCCTCCTAATGTGCAATGAAAAGATAGAGTGCTTCCACAACTTATTATAATTTTTTTTTTATCTTGAGGTTCTAAACATTCTAAACTGACTTTTGATGCATAGATAAGTGGGAGAGCTTGAACATAATTGAAGAAAAGGATTTATATTAACAGAATACTGCCCATACCATGAAATGAGTATTAATCATCCAATTTCCATTTTAAAAATGCAAATTGATTAAGGCAATTGGATGATGACAGTAATATATATATTTGAAAGAAAAATGTAAATTACTGAGGCAGTGTATACTAAAATGCTAAATAAATATGTTTTACATGTGACTTAAGTGACATATACATGTAAACTAAACGTTATGCATGTAAATAAAATATGGCAAACAAGGAAAAGACTTACCTGGAGCAGTGCGTAAGAAACAGTGTGATATATCCAGTCCTTGTCTAATGAATAAAGGACACAGTTTGAAATGTTGTATTGCATTTATTGATCAATTAAAGGAATAATATTTATTCCAAAGACCTATATTTTAATTTCTGTCAGAATATGTAAAATAATACCACAGTGAGACCCAGAAAGATATAGGGGGGAATCAATGAAGGTAACATGATGTGTGCATCTCCATGTACATTTCATAATAATGTGTTGGTATTCGGGAACAGTCTTTACACTGAGGTGCATTGCACTCTAGCACAAAGACACGCAGCACCATATAGGGCTGGCCCCATGGTAATTCTGAATACTAATGAGGCAGTTACAGGGAGAGAGGCATATTTAATTAGCCATGTGCTTTTTCTCCCTAGAACCACCTCCAAGAAGGAATCTTCATGCTATGTGATTCAAGAACTCACTCTGCTGTGCAGATCAGCATGGCAATTCCTACCACATTAGTGTATTGATTAAACATAGCAAAATGGCTTTGTTCGACTACGCATCATGATCATGGTATGGGGATTAGGTAGTGAGGTAGCCATCAGACTGTGAAGTGCATTAATAGCATTTTTTCCATTAGTTTCTGTGAATAGTTGTTATCAAATCTGACAGCAGAACTATCAATTTAGAAAACAAGATTTTCCCAAGCAGTTTTAATTTATTTGTTTAGTTATTGACATTTGATTACTGGGAAAGTCCTATTGTGTTGATGTCCATTTACAGTGGAGGCCTTGGGAGAAAGCTTCAAAATACTACAAAAACATTTTAAGAACAATGACTTTACAAACTTCAAAAATAATACAAAAAGATCTATAGTTTAAATAAGTATACCAAATTAGACATAATGTGAAACATTGGTTAAGAATAGATACAACTTATATGGCAATGACTTAATATTTAGAGAAATTTTAGCCACTTTATAGAGAAATTAAATGTATGTTAGCCTTCCTTGAAAAATTGTTTCTCTACTGTCAATATGAGCATTTTGTTGTTGTATCATAATTTTATAAGTTCATTTTGTTTGTTACTATTATCTTATATATAGGCTACTTTTCTATGTACAATGTCTATTTTTTAGAATAATTCTTGTATGGATGACAATATCTACTGGAAATCATTCTTTGCAGAAATGGTTTCTTACCGACTATTTTTTGAAACCAACATCCTAAGTGCAGGATGGCCTTTAGTCAACAGGTGCCCTAGGCAAAAGGGCTGCACAGTGCCCCCCACACCTGGTGCCCCTATCCTTGTCTAACTACACTATCCAGATTACATTTTTCTTTCATTTTTCTCACAGTATGTCTTACTCTTCAGTTTTTCCTGTATTCATTCAACACATTTTATAGAAACCATTTCTTTACTACAAAAAAATAAACAAATACTGGAAAAGCTCCCCTACTTGAGTGGTGCCCTATGTGGCTGCCTAGTTTGCCTATGCCTAAGGCCAGCTATGCCTAAGTGGTCTGTTAATATATATTCTAACAGGAGTTTCTGAATATTAATTTTTGAGTAATGTAATTTGACCTTGAGACAAAATACATGTTTTCCTTCACTTCTAGCACTGACTTAATTAAATGTGATAGTAAGTTCCTGTCATGAAAATTCTAATTGTATAAAACAACTAATGCACTGCATGCATTTTGTCATCTTGGCCACTCCTGCTTATTGCATTTTTTATTATTTGACATCCATATGTCTGTCTCCTACATACAAGTCTACAGGATGCGGTACACAAACTACCCTCCACCTTCAAATGAGCAACTAAATTTGCTGCTGAAACCACTGCTGTGACCTAACTCCACAAAGTAATAAGCCTGCTTAGTTGGATACCTTTTGAGTCCAGGATCGAGATCATACAGTTTACATTCACTTTTAAATTGTTATATAAGGAATGCTCTCAAAGTACTATAGTATCCTGAGAGTATATTGCTATAATGACTGCTACAGCTCTCTAATTTCTGGACCATACATACCCAATTTAATTCAAATCAGGGGTTGAAGCAGATATCAATGTCATTTCTCAGCTATGGAATCATCAAACATTTCACCAGGAGATGCATTATATATAATAATGTAATTTGGCATTACTAGATCCTGTTAATTAGTTATTCATACAACAAGCCATGTAGTAGCACATTTTACTGTAAAAAGGGTATAGGGAAATGATTTGAAGAACACATCCATCTTAAACTTAAACAGTGCAAGAAGTCAAATTTAACTTTATTGTTGATCAGATATATATAACAGTGCAAGTTGAATGAAATTACGTTGCTTTGATCCTCGTGCAAGACATAACAATGAACACATAGTTTGAATGACAGTAAGACTAATGCACATACAGTAATGATTAAAATATTAACAACACAATAAATTACCACAATTAGACAGGAAGACATTAAACAGTATTATACTAGTAGGTATTGCAAGACTATGACTTCACATTGTGATTACTTAGAATATTGCACTTCATCAGTTGTAGTATGATATATTCTGATGTTCATATTGCACATGTATGAAGTGGTGACTCACTTCTGACTACTGCACATTCAGGAAGAAATAGCATAAGAGATCAAGCTAACTGTACCAGTTACTGAAGCAGTTTACCAGAGTGATTACTATAGCTGATACTTCATAGCAAGTGGCATATTGATCTAATTATTCACTGTCATGCCTGGTATTCAAGTTCATCAGCCTTATGGATAGAAGGAAGATGCTCCTGTTCAGTGTAAGTTGCGATACCAACCGCTCGAGGAAAAGTGGAAGTACATGCCATGGGTAGGGTGAGTGGGATTGTTGATTATCTTCCTAGCCCTTCCCATACACCAAATCTCATGCAGATCATCCATGGATGGGAACGAAGAACCAATGATTTTTTCCACTGCCCTCTCTATCCTCAGAAGACCCTTGCGGTCAGATGTTTTGCAGTTACCATACCAAACTATGATGTTATTTGAGAGGTTGCTCTTGATAGTCACCCTGTAGAAGCCTTTGAGTTGGACTGAGAGAGGTTTGCTTTCCTCAGTTTCTGTAGGAAGTGCACACGCTTTTGTGCCTTCTTCACTTGTGGCTAATATGAGTCAACCAGGATAGGTCTTCTGAGATGTACACCCCCAGGAACTTGGTGTTTTGGACTCTTTCCACTGCCACACCCTTAATGTCCAGAGGTTGATGTATCTCCCGAGTCCTCCTGAAATCTACTATTAATTCTGTGGTCTTGCTTGCATTTAATCCAGATTGTTGCTGTCGTACCGGCCTATCCGATGCTCCACTTCATTCCTGTAGGCTGTTTCCTCACCATTTCTGACAAGATCTATGACAGCGATATCATGCACGATCTTGATGATTTTGTTGCATTCATGCTTGGCCATGCAGTCATGTGTCAACAAGGTGAACAACAGAGGACTCAGGATGCAGCCATGAGGGACACCTATGCTCACTGTAATACTGATGGAACTGATATTTTCAACACATACTTTTTGGGGTCTATTGATGAGAAAGTCCAGTATCCAGTTACCTGGGGGAGGGGGTGTTGATGCCAGCTGGATCAGCTTCGATATCAGATTCTCAGGGATGACAATGTTAAAGGGCAGAACTAAAATCGATGAACAGCATTCTGACAAAGCAATTCTTGTTCTCTAGATGTGCCAAGGATTTATGAAGTGCTATAGCTATTGCATCAGCTGTGCAGTAGTTAGATCTATAAGTAAACTGTAATGTATTCAGTGTTGCAGGTAGGGTTGAACAGAAATGGTTCTTGATCAACTGCTCAAACACTTCATTACTGTTGATGGAAGAGCAACTGGCTGGTGATCATTTATGCTTGTTGGTTGGGATTTTTTGGGTAAGGGAATAATTGTCGTATTTTTGAAGCAACTTGGTACAATGGCTAGTTGCAGGGATGTGTTGAATATATCTGTAAGTACAGTGGATAGTTGGGTAGCACAGTCTTTTAGAACCCTTCTCATAATATTAATAGGACCAGCTGCTTTTCTTGGGTCTACTCGCCTCAGGGTCTTCAGAAATCAGATGTTCTTAGACATAGCACCAGTTTATTTGGCACAGTGTTGTTGTCCATATCACATCTGCTGAAGTAGGTGTTTAGTTTGTTCAGAAATTCTGTGTTGTCATCACATGAGGAGGATGCAGGCCTGTAGTCAGTTATGGCTTGAAAGACTTGCCAGAGATGTCCGGAGTCCCTTTGGTAAGAGAAGTATCCCTGAATTTTACTCCAATAGGTCCTTTTAGCCTCCTTTATACCTCTGCTTAGATTTGCTCTGGTGACTCTTAGGGCATCCTTGTCTTTTAATTTAAATGCAGCATTTTGTGCCTTTAGGAGCTCATATGCTTCATCAGATAGCCAGTGTTTCTGATTAGCATGCATGGTGATACATTTGATGACTGTTACGTCATCAATACATTTTTAATATAGGCAATTACAGATTCCATATACTCCTCCAGGTCAATATGCTGGTTCTTTACAGCTGCATCTCTAAACACTGACCAATTCTTACATTCAAAGTAGTCCTGTAGTGCCAAGACTGCTCCCTCAGGCCATATCCTTTCTTGTTTGGTTGTAGATTTGCCTCTTTTCCGCAGTGAAGCAGCATGATGGCTAGATGGTCTGAGTTGCCCAGATGTGGATAAGGAACTGCTTTGTAGGCCAGTTTTACATTTGTGTACACCATCCGGAGTGTTCACCCCTCTTGTTACAAAGTTCCTATGTTGATGGCAATAGGGTAATACAGATTTCAAGTCAGCTTGATTGAAATCACCTGCAATTATATGGGCAAACTCAGGGTTCTTATTCTGGAGGTCATATATTAACAGATGCAGAATATTCAATGCCATGTTGGTATTAGCACTAGGGCAGGTGTAAACAGCTGTTATACTCACTCCATTGAATTCCATAGGCAAGTAGAAGGGACCGCATTTTAGTGACATGAACTCAATGTTCTCTGAGCAGTGAGAGACAATTATTTCACAGTGTGTACACCAGTTGTTATTGATATACACGCAAACACCCCCTCCATGAGATTTGCCACAGAGAGACTGATTTCTGTCAGCACAAAATAATGACATCCCCTCCACATATATTGTGCCATCATTAATACTGGAGTTCAGCCAAGTTTGAGTGAACACAAGTAAACAAGTATTTCTCTCCTTAGATTGTGTGGAAAGATCCATCTTTAGATAGTCCATCTTGCTTTTCAGTGGGCGTACATTTGCCAGCAGCATGGAAGGAAGTGCAGGCTTATGTGGATTTCTTTTTTCAGTCTGGCCTTAATTCCTGCTCTAGAGCCTCTCTTTCTTGCTCTTTCACATCTTTTTCTTTTTATATGCTTCCCATTTCCGATTGTCAACTGGTTAGACAGGTTTAACAAGTTTCTGCAGTTTTTACCATGTTCCAGTAACATTCCAAGCTGCATAAATTCCTGAAGTGTGTTTGAGTTTACAGGTCTCTCTGGTAGCAGTTCATCAAACATCATCACAGTGAGATATGAGATCAGATTTCCAGAAGATTCTCAGCATTGTAGTTAATCATACCTTCATTTCTTGCCCTTAAATCTGTTTTTTTTCCCTCTGTTTTTTTCTGATGAAAAATGCGACACACGGTGCACTTTTCTGTAGGGATTCAAAGTAGCCACTACCACACAGGATGCCACCATTTTTTTTATGAAGCAGTTATAATTACTGTGCTGGTTGGAAATATGACAATATTTAGTGCCAAACATTGCGTTTATGTATGTATTTATGTATGTATTTTTTTTAATTCCTTGTGTCAGACAGACAGATAGGTAACATGCTATTGCATGGATATGAGGTTAGTACAGAAGAGCAGTATCATTAGCTTCACCAGTAGAACCATTTTCCAGAAAGAGGCTGTCTACTTTGTTAAGAGGAGGTCAGAGCAAGTCTAATGTGTCTGATTTTTATTTCCAGCCAGACCAAGCTGTGAATTCAACTGTAAAAGGCAGTGAATATTTGAAATATCAGGACCCATGAGTCCCAAAACATGGAGACTAAATGGCTAAAAAAAACGGGCCTACTTATAGTAAGTCCAAGATGGCCATTACTTGTAATATTGCCTTTTTTCCATGGTATGGTGATTTCAGAGTTAGTATACATACGTTCTGGGTGTGTGGTGGGCTTGACTCCTACAAAAAAGAAGTTTAAAGGAGCAGAAAGATGTCTGAAAATCTGGCTTCTCCTGCGTTTACAATCATTTTTTTTCCCTGAGTGCTGACAGTCATTATTTCAAGTGCTGACATTTTAATAGGGAGCAGTAAGGGCAATTCTACTAGTTTTGCAAGTTTATAATCTTCTGAATTACATGTTTTTCTTCTAATACTCTCACTGTATGCAGGATTTATGTACTTATTTTATATACTGGCTTTAGGTAAGTAATCAGCAGACTCATCAATCTATGGAGGCATCAGAAATGAATTTGATTCACTGCAAACAGCAGCAACATGGCCACACCCAACAGTAAATGGGAAGACACAATACTTTTACAATATTAAGCTGTCCTGAGTGGCACTCATGCAATTATGGTTGTCTTATTTTTTTTTTCATTTGTAGCTTATCTCAACATACGTGTGGTAGCTCTCATATAGACATATGCCCTATTTATAAAATAATATACCACCCTACGCTTCCTCCACCTGTTTTCTTTTTCTGCATGCCTCTCAATGTACTCCACCCTTTCCAGAATTTTTTTTTACTAAATACTGTCCCTTTCCACTATCCTCTCAGTATGCACATCTGGTACTTTGGGAGATTTGTTTGGCAAGATTATTGCAAAAGCAACCAGCTTTTTTCTTTTCCTTTCTATCACCTTATTCTGCTGAAAAAAAAAACACCTGCTCCTTTTGTTTTCTCTTCTCCAGCACTACTACTCTGTTTTACCTGGAATGCTTCTTTAAGTCATATTGTTTCTATTCCCTCTCTTTGTGGACATCACTGTAAGCTAACTTTAAGTTTATTGTATTTTGCCATCCCTCAACAATTCAGCAGATCCTTGTTATCCATGTCCTCTGCATGCCTCTCCTTGCACCCCACATTGACATAATTTTTAGCTGTACAGGTTCATATTAAATTTTATTCACTGACACCTATTAGACAATGACATAAAACATTATGCTTCATATGTCTTACCACTGTCCCTTTATCCTCCGTAAGTAACATATAAAAAAAATAGCAGAAGATGTCTTTCAGGTTAATACATTTTAGAAAGTAAATAGATAAATAAACAAATACATAGACTTGACAACATGCACATGTCAGGATTAGCTGTAGTTAAAATGATTCCCCACTACTGTGACCTTGACACCTGCCACGTCTAATTTTATTGCATATCACACCAGCACTGGTGTTTACAAGGCCTTATTCAAAGATATTTTATAATACTCACTGGACAGCTAAAATAGTTTTCCTTTCCCCTTGCCCACCTATTCACAGCTGCCAAAAACAATACTGTTTGACACAAATCAATAAAACAAGGATAGCTGGCTTAGGTCCAGTTCTTTAGTAGAAGACTTAATTTCTGGCACTTGCAGTGCATATCAAAAGCTGATAGAGGGTTTAACTGGCATGATGCCTGAGCATAGCGTGAGTTCGGAATGCAGCCACACAATTTCATTTGTTCCTGGCTGTCTGAATTATGTCATTAATATCAGTGATGTGTGGCTTTATAGAGGTCCATAGTACATTGACGTTGGCCAGTGGCCTCCGACACCCATAGGTCAGACTGTTTCCTTCTGCAGTTGATTATTCTTCACAAAACTGATCAAGCTCTCAAAACTGATGACCTGTCCACACTTCTGTAAATCACTCTTTTACTGAGCAGAGATAAGACTCCAGAGAAGTAGCAATAAATATTTCCTTCTGAATGAATGAATGAATGAATGAATGTGTGCTCCCTTGTGCTATAAGAGCAATCCCCTCCTCCCCCTCAGAAGCAGTAACTTACGTAGTACAGTTTGTAAAACAAATTCAGCAGAGCAGATGTTTAGAGAAGTACACAGAAAATATATTATTCATTTCTTAACTGTGAGCCCAATACACACAAATCCATCCTTTACCATTGCCTGCTCAACAAAATAGTTCATTGGTTAAGATCCCTGTCTCACATCTCCAGGGATCAGGATTCAGACCTGTTTTCCAGACAGTCGAAACGTACAGATTGCATGACCTGTTGCTGTCTGCATGGATTTTCTGTGGGTACTTTGGTTTCTTTCCAAAAACATGTTGGCTGACAGGTTGTTCTAGAGCTATCTATATATATTGTGTATACTCATGCCCTTGTAGGCTGGCTCATGGCTGAAAATGCTTCAAGAAGGACCAGTTCACTTGTGCATTTAATAAAAATGGGTTCCAATTGTATACATGAAAGCAAATAGTGCGAGTTCCCAAAATACCAAGAAACTGAGTGCAGTTAGGAGGGAATATGTACTAAGTCTGAAACTGCTGTATCATGCATAGAATTCTGCCTTCTCTGAGGTGCAGTGATTTTGGAATTTGCATACACACACACACACGCACTCACACACACACACACACACACACACGCACGCACAAGCGTGCGCACACACACACACACACACACATACACGTGTAGATTATAATATAGATTATAATAAAGAGAGATATTTATGTATACATCTATCAGCACTTACATAATCACACACAGGCACACACACACACACACACACAAATACATACCAATACCAAAAATACTTTTTTAGATACTCATATAACTACTTATAGCTACTACTTTTGACAACTGTCCTTCTCATCAGCACACATTTTTGGTCTCCTTTCATCTATACACTACTCACTTCTTCACCTTCCCCTGCCAACAAACTCATATCATACCACTTTCTGCACACAACCTAACCACTCTCCACTACCTTAACTATTTATATATCACCCTGACCACACCTCTTTCCCTTCTTTTCTCTTAACACTCATTTTATTAATATACCACACAGCCATCATTTTAACAAACCTCCATCTTTTACCCACCATCTAAACTCTCACCATCTCAACTCACAATGACAGTAAGTCAGTTGCTACTGCTTTGCACATTCACAGCATTAGCTCACTTCACTAACTACTGTAATATTCCCAAATCATATCCCAACTCCATCACAATCACACAAATATTAGTTCATAAAACCCTCTTTCTCTCCTTGTCTATCCCTCCTTCTCTGTACCATTATACATGCTCAGATTTGTTCTCTTATAGAGCTATTAGCTAAGAATAGCACTTTATTAGCAGTACTGAAAGTCAGATACAAATACAAATGGCTCCATACCTCTACTCTCCCCAACTCCATCCTGAAAATTGTTGGATATAAAATAAAGAACTTCAAGGCCAGGCAGAACAGCAGAACCAAACCTGAAGTAACACAATGTCACCAAAATCACAAGGTTAAGCGCTTTCACCTGGAACACCCCTAGGCTTAATCAGAACAATTCAACTGCATAAATCATTGGTATAAATACTACCATCAATCATTAAAATCACAGCAATTAATAACAATTAACAGTTTAAAGAACCCTGTGCAGTCATTTCTAAAATTTAATATATGCATTCACACCTTACATCCTTAATTTAGGTTAGAAATATAAAATATAAATTACACATCATCACATAAAAAACTTGCACACAATCATAATACAATATTAGAAAACAATGTATCATCAAAAATATATATGTATATGTATATTTGTAAATAATGTAAATTGTTTATTAAAAATATTATAAATATCAAGAATTTCTAAAAAAAATCCCATTTGTCTCTACTACTAAAAACTGTATGGGTACATGTGGTATGGTTCATATTGTGGTAATCCTCTTATAATTTCGCTGCTCTTAATTTGAATATACTGTTGATGCTAATTTGATCATTTAAACCTGGGGTTCTTCGTGAATCTAACTTCAGTTGCCAGAAAAGCTCCCTGTATTCAAGCCTGGCTTCCCAGCATCCTCCCCGGGGATCAATAGATACCTGTTCTAATACAAAGAATTTAGGTTTCATATCTTTACATACCCTAGAATGCTTGTATAATGCATTAGGATTCTTTAGCCTTAGTCATGTCATACATGTGTTTATACACTCTCCTCCTCAGATTCCTCTCTATTTTCCCAATGTAGAAACTATGACAGGTCTCACATATCACTAGGTAAACCACCCCTTTTGAGCTACAGTTGTAAAAACCTGTAGCTCTCACACAGTATTTCCTAGATGGTATAAAAACTTTGCAGTTATCTAACATGAAACTACACTGGTTACATGACCCACATTTGTAAGTCCACCATTTTCCGCAGTTACTTAATATATTTTTGGTCTCACTAATTTCAAATAATTCTTTTAAATTGGTGTCTCTTCTTCTAACAAAGGTGGGTTTCTCTGGGAGATAGTTCCTTGTCTCATTATTTACTCTTAAGATAGCCCAATGTTTCCTCACAATGTCCTCAACCTGAGCAGAGGTGGTAGAAAAAGTATGAATAAATGCCCCAACACGATTGTCATTTACTTTATTCACCTGACCTCCTGTGGTCCTTCCAATTCCCAGCACGAGATACTATAAGGTGTTCCGGTCCTTAGTCACTTCCTTGGCTAATGTATCAATAAATGGTTTGGGATACCCCCTTTCCAAAAATAAATGTGTAAGAAATTCTACCACTTCAAAGGACACCATCCTCTCATTAGTCATTCTTGATGCTCTAATGAGTTGTTCTTTAATAATCCCTTTCTTTTGGTAATACGGGTGACCACTATCATAATGCAGGTATGAGTTAGAGAATGTGCTCTTTCGAAATAATTTTGATTGAAAACACTGGTTGGCATAATCTTTGTAAAGTGTAACATCTAAATAATCTATCTTTGACTGGGACAAGGTGTAAGTTTGTGTCTTTTGGCTTTTCCTGGTTAGGGGTCGCCACAACGGAACTCCGGTCCGCTAATGATTGGCAGTAGATTTTTACGTGTTGGCTTGCCGGGCCTAACGCACAACCTTCAATGAAGGAATGCCCATTCACGCATGTCACCACACAGAAGATGCTCTAACTGAGAATCGAACGGGCAACATCTATCTGTGAGGTGACAATGCTACCGCAGTACATTTTAAAAATTCAGAAGAGTTGTTGATATAACAAAAAAACTCTTGTAGAGGTTCTTCTGAACCTTCCCAAAAAAGACAGATGTCGTCAAGGTAATGGGTGTAAAAGGAATTTTATTTGTTCCAGTCGGTCTCAAATATAAACTTCTTCTCCCAGTAGTACACGACACAATTTGCATAATGAGGGGTGCAGGCGGTTCCCATAGCAACCCCCTTTTCCCGCTTATAAAATTCCCCACTGAAAGTTGTCTATCTCTCCTTCTCTGTACCATTATACATGCTCAGATTTGTTCTCTTATAGATCTATTAGCTAAGTATAGCACTTTATTAGCAGTACTGAAAGTCAGATACAAATACAAATAGCTCCATACCTCTACTCACCCCACCTCTATCCTGAAAATTGGTGGCTATATTTACTCTAACCCTGGACCCACACTTCAGCTACCCAACATGGTCAACCCATTACCATCCAATGTTCCCGACAGAATTTTCTCATCAGGTAATGAAACTAACCTCATTCTTTTCAACATTAACCTCAGAAGCATCTACAACAAAATTTATGATATCCATGCATGTCTAGATTTTTACTCCCCAGACATTCTAATCGCCACTGAAACCTGGCTAAAACAAGAAATAACTGACATTGAAACTATTCCCACAGGTTTTAACACATTCAGAATGGACAGAAATCTTAAAAGAGCATGTGGTACTGCTATTATTTATAAAAAAAAAAATTTAGAAATAACTCCACCCCATCTAAACATAACAAAATGTAATTATGCTGAACTTCTGATTGCTTACCTCAAAAACCAACCAAAATAAATCTATATGCATCTCAGTACTATACATCTCACTAGGCAACATTACCACAGCTGAAAATATCCTGCACTGGATATCTGACAACATCCCCAGAAAACTTTTATCTTAGGTGACTTAAATATAGACTAGAATTCCATAAAGAGCAGAAACCTCAAGAACTTTATTCACCTATTTGGCTTCACACAACTAATAAACTCCACCACCAGAATCAACAAAAGCAATGACAGGCTGTCCACACTGGACCAGATATCAACAAACAAACCCCATAATATAAAATCTTCTGGTTGCTTATCGGATACTCTAAGTGACCACCTCCCAACCTATGTAATCAGACAACAACATGGTTCACCCCAACAAATAATCTGTAAACAAATAAGCAATTTAGCTATATTGACAAAGACACATTTATTACAGCCCTGTCCCACTACAACTGGAATGTATTAACAGTAATGCCCCTAGATGAAGCAGTTATCCAGTTCAATTACACCTTCCTAAAATACTAAATGATTTAGCATCAGTTAGAACAAGAAGGGTAAAACCTAACACAGCACCATAGCTGGCAAAAGAGACCAAACAGCACATGCTGCAAAGAGATAAACCATGGAAAGAATGGTGTAACAATAAAACACAACATGCTTAACAACATTTTAGATATCTCAGGAACCGTACCAATATCCTTGTTAAATCTGACAAAAAATCATACTAATCTCCAAATAAAGCATTAAAACAACCCCAAGCTTTTTTGTTCCTCTCTAAATAATCTGTTACACCCTGGCCATACCACTATACCCTGCCCTTCTACTTCAATCAACAGAGTCCATTGCTACTGAGTTCAGCACTCATTTTATCCAGTCAGTTCTAACACTAATCAATGACCACCTCAATTCATCCCTCCAACCTTCATCTGCCCTTGAAAGCAACACACTTCCTTTTAGTTTTCAGATAATCCAAACAACCATAAAAAAATTACTAGCCAAATAAAAAGCAACAACCTCAGCTGCCGATAAGTTTCCCACTGATTTCCTCAAAATATGTGCAGAAGCACTAGCTTTTCCTGTCTCCATTCTAATCAACCAGTCAGTAAGTGAAAACTATGTCCCATCCATCTGGAAAAATCCATTATTATACCCCTTCACAAAGGAGGTACTTCAGCATAGTTAACAACCTATGGACCTATTGCTATCCTATCATTCCTCTGTAAAATCCTCAATAAATGTATGCACTCAACATATGAAACATATAACCAAACACATCCTCCTCTCCAGCAACCAGCATGGTTTTAGGCCAAAGCACAACACAACTACTGCCCTCTTCAACTTGATCAACATAGTAAACCAAGACAGAAATGAAGGCAACCTTGTTTCTTCACTTTTCCCTGACCTTTCAAAAGCATTTGACACAGGTTCCCAACAAAAGCTCCTCTCTGAACTTGCAACACTATGTGTCACTTACTCCTCCCTCTCCTGGTTTCACAGTTATTTTTGCAATCATCAGCAGGCAACTAAATGGCAACAAAACCTTTCAGCATTTCAACCAGTCTCTGTTAGTGCTCCTCAAGGGTCAATACTTCTATTTAATATTTTCATAAATAAACTTCCGTTACAATACTTGCCACTCTACTACAATATGCCAGTGATTCAACCCTTATCTGCTCTGCCCCATCCATAACAACATTAAAGGAAATCCCTCAAAATCTTTCACTGACACTGAAATATGGCTGAAAAATTTTAACTCGCTGATTGATGCCAAAAAAAAAAAAAACTTATGCTACTTACTCCAAAACAACACCTTAACCAGAAACACACATTTCATATTACCTCAAGTAATAACACAAAAATAGAAACCATAAGCCAAATTAAACTACGCTGAGTCATAATAGATGACAACCTCAAATCTGATCACCACATACTTCATTCCATCAAGAAAACTCACCAAAAACTCGGCTCCCTCTGTGGGGCTAAAGACTACCTGACAGATTGAAGAAGGATTACCATAACAGCAACATTCCTTCTCTATTAATGCCTCCGCTATTCTTATAAATATCGACACTAAGTATAAACTAGAAAAGCAGTCCACTACTGTAAAACAGCTGAATCTGCAACCAACTGACCTTATAAAACACTATCTTGCATTAAAACAATTAAACTGGCTTGAAATCCCAAACCAGTATACATAGTCACAACTAATCATTGCCTACAATCTACTGTACTCTAGATATTCACCCACTAGAGACCTTCAGTCTAGCAATAAACTTTTACTGTTTATCAGTAAGACATTCAGCACTGCTGGAGACTCTCTACACTCATTATGTGTCAAAACTCTGGAAAGAAATACCCGCACAGTTAAAACAGAAACCTGAATAGTTTCAAAACGTTTGTTTAAACAGCACCTGTGCCAAAGATGGCTCATTTCTTTCTGCTCACCTGGCTAGTTTACTCAGATTGCTTTTCTCCAACTCTTAGAGCCACTTTGCTTTCCAATCTTTTTGTACATTATTGCTCATTCTCATACTGCGCTTATTCCCTAAACTCTTACTGTTCTGTCTTCTCTCACATCCCATCACTAGCCTTGGCCTATGTCCACTTACCTTCCTGCTCATTTCCATAACTTCTCCTTTCATATTTCTCTTATATTCTTTAAGCTGCATTCTACTGGTCTGTAAATTATTACTAAACTCAAAAACACCCCAATTTGATCTTTTCCCTGCAGCCATCATGCTATAAACACATTAATTGTTATTGTTTTTTATTTCTCTATTCAGTAATTAGGCAACTTATGTTAATTTTTCTCGTTTTTTTTTTTTTTTTTTGTTAAATTGATATGTTCATGTAACAAATATTTAAACATATTTAAAAATCATGTAAATAAGCTCCTGTATTGATTTTTTACCCTGCAATTATAAATGTACATCATGTGTAACTTAAATTTGGAGCTTTTCTCCTCCGGCCTCCACAGAAAATGGGTTTTACCAGTTGGACTCTTCTTGATCAACAAACATAAACACACAAATAAACAAATAAACAAATAAATAAACAAACACTCATATTAGGGCAGTGGGGGGTACAGAGTGGCTTACTCCTTATAAAAAAATGCTTCTAATGTGTAATAATGAGCTTCTCTCTTCCATGTTACATACATAAATATGTACTTAATTTTTTTGATGTTTAGGGATTCATAGTGCTGAGTTTTGAACTTCAGATTGGGCAAAAAAAACAGATAGATAGATTGATTGATAGATATAAATAAATTGACTTGTTCAGAATTACACAGTATACAGATTGAACCTGAGGGAATCAAACCCAGGATTACAGGGTAAGGCATGTTAGCATTTCATACCTTCAGCCCCCGGAGGAACACACAGTAATGTGCTACCCTTCCCGAACAAGAAATACGCAATGATTAAATTTTATTAAAACAAATAATATCAGCCAGTATTTACTAAAGAAGGGTAGTGTTAACTATACTAGGGTTTTCAGAGACTTTTTTTGTGCAGCATGCATGGCACGAGGTAAATTAACTTTAAATTAATATATAAAGCTAGAACTATTTAAGATTTCTGCTTTTAAGAACTACAGTGTCAGAATGGCCTACACCCTACTTCTTGTAATATTATATGTGCATGCGTCCACCTCCTTCCCACCACACATGTACAGAAACACACACAGACATGAAATTTAATCAGAGGTTCATAGGTATATACTAGGCTAATGACATGAGGTCCTTTATAAGCCTAGCTGTGCGATTCAACCCAATTGTGTAACTATGTGTCATAGGTATTTATTGGGAGGGGATATGTCAGGAAGGTTCTAGAGGTTATGTGGGGAGGATTATGTTAGTTTGGGGATTACTTCTTTATTTTCCAGTTCTTGGCATTTTCCAGTCCTTTTCTGATGTCTGTTACTGAGTGATGTTTAATATGGCTGTATAATACATTGGATTACAGCTGCATAATTACTCACTATCACATCTGCTAAGCGGTTTCAGCTGTCGGTACCCCAATCATTGCAAACCCTAGTCGCATGCTACTTCTTTATCCCTGTCTGGCCCTCTGTCTATATACACACACATATGATCACCCACTAGGACTGATGTCATAATGTTGTATTCCCAAATAGTGAGACATTCTGAGCATGCTTCTAGGATTATCCCAGAGTGGACTTAACAAATTTATTTTACATTTGTTTACCGGGATAGTTCGACAGAATACAGAGGAGGCCCAGGGAGAAAAGCTCCAAAAAGACATTCAAACTGTTACATTTTTACAGTTTAAAACACAAATAAAATGATTTTTACACAGATGTAAACAAACACAGCAAACAGATATACACAAACAAATTATTAAATTTTTACTCAGATGGAATATTCTAGACCGTGTTTTTAAGAATGATAGGGTACTGAATGCCTAATAGGCTAACCTGGTAGTAGATCCAAAGAGATCATAGGATTTATAAGTTAAGAAACAATACAGTGTAGGCAGAAGTCCTCCATATGGACACGAGTGATGGTTAGCGTTAGTCTAGATTAGGACAAGGACATAGCCATCGTTTTTTAAAGTACTGAATCAGACTTCTCTTAAACTGAGGTAGAGAGAGTTCAGATGTAAGATTAGGTTTTGCCAACAGAGTTAGCAAATAGAGATTTATTGGCTGTGTTGTTGGATTTGAAAGTTTGAAGTAGAAGTCTTTCAGATGAACGAAGTGCGCTAAGGTAGGAATTTGGTATTAAAGTAATTTACTGCTTCTTCAAGTGGCAATTGTTTCAGAACTGACCAATTGCAAGATTTGAGTTCATTTTGGAAATTTGTGCAGTTGTAATTCGTATTGTTCCTTATTGTTTTAAAAATGGACTGGTTGTGGATATCAGGTTTTTGCCTGATTAAATAGGTGAGGTGGTGATCACTTACATCATCAGGCAGGGTCCCACTCTTGTATTTGAGAGGATGGGTGTTAACAAAAATCCAATCCAGAATACTTGCTTTATTGTTGGGTTTACTGATCCTAGTGGGGGAGGATATGACCTGTGAAAATCCATAAAGATTTATGTGGTGAGTGAGGGGTTCTGAGGAACACATGTTCCAGTCTATGTTGAAGTCCCCAAGTACAATGGTTTCTTGGGGGTAATTGCTGGATAACCAATGTAGGATATCTTCAAGGGTATTTATGTTATTGCCTGGGGGATTAAACACACAGACGAGATTTATACATTTGTTCTTATTAATGTGGAGATTAGTGATAAGAATTTCAGCATTGCCAAACAGGGATGTTTGCAGGGCATTACTGGACATGTCAAGCATGGATTTGCAAAGAGCAGCTACCCCATCTCCCTTCTATTGGTTTGATCAAGCCTTAGGATGTTATAGCCTGGTGGTATAACTTCTTTATCTGACTGGCAAGTGTTTTTTGTGAGCAAAAGCACCCCTGCAACTAAATACCCCCTGCTAATTATATATGTATCACCTTTGAGATCGCACAAGTCCCAGGAAAAGGGAATATTCCCCTACCCAGGGATTGTCAATATCGTACACTTGTCAACCATCTGTTGGTTTTGACCACAATGTGTTTATATACATATATACATATATGTATTTTCCTATACATATATATATATATATATATATATATATATATATCTACTTTTAAAACTCGAAGTTTCAAAACTTCAAATTTCTTATGGTTGAGACCATAGAATAGAAGATTTGAAACTTAAAAAAAAAAAAATATATATATATATATATATATATATATATATATATATATATATATATATATATACACACACACACACACACACATACACACACATATCTATCTATATATATATATATATATATATATATATATATATATATATATATTTAATTTTTTATTTTATATACATGTAATATTTGCATGCACACACACACACACACACACACACACACACACACACACACACACACACACACACACACACACACATACACACACAAATTAAACACTGAACAAAAAATCAATAGATACAATAAAACAAACTGATAAAAATACAATAAGACAGAATGCATCAAAAATAAAAACAGTAAATAGACTGTAAAGTGCAACATCAGCAGTATATAGCAAACATATGGAAAAGTACACATTAAAAGTCAAAACTATACCAGTAGTATAGTTTTGTTATAGGACAGTTTAAAAATCTAAGACTTGGGAGAGATCTTAAAGTCATGAACCATGGGGGAATCCCTCAAACACTTTGGCAGCTTATTTCATAGGTGTGGCTCTTCTAAAACTAGGGCACAAATGTTAGAAAGTTTAGCCACATGTTTGGAAGTATAAGCAGCCCCTGGCCTGTTTGAGTGCAGGGAATAGAGCTGTTGATACCAGATTAGGAGATCTTGCTGTTAGGTTGAACAGAGTAATATACAGCCGGATGAGAAAGAACTAGAATTTGTAAAAGTAATTCACTGTTGAAGTGGTGCCACTGCCATTTCAGAAATGTGGTTACATCACAAATGACTTGCACCTATTCCCTTGTGTCATGGCTTGCAGTAGTTTGCGGGGACAGACCTGTGATCCTTTGGGGAGTTGCATCCCCACACTTATCATGATACGTTTTGTACCACTAAGGTGAATGTCTGTTTTTGTGATGATCTTTGTAGACCTGACTAGATGGTAATTCATTACCAACACACTATTATTAAGCTGTTAATATCCACCTTTCTGCAGCACTTCAGAAACATACCTTTTACCCAATAAATCTGTTTGTGCCTGCTACATCTTTGCACAGTGATTATTTCGGCACCTCCTATTGGTACCTTTTTGTGACTGATACTTGTTTCCTTGTTAAGGTACCTGATCTTTTTTGTTTTTTTGGTTTTTATACCTTTTACCCAAATATCTTCCCTTTATTCACTTGACTACAGGGACAGGGTAGTGTTTTGATAGTGATGGTAATGTCAGCTGGCCGATCTCACAGGATACATTAAAAATAAGACATCACATCTAGGGACTTACACACATCTATTTTGTTAGAACCCACTAGGCTTTGCTCTAGGATAAACATCACCCACCTTATTAAAAGAATCTATACAAATACATCAGTATGGGTTATTATTAAGGAAAAGTTTAACAAGATTTATTATGTGCTTATTTGCCTTGACCTTTCACTTTAATGAAGGACCATCAATTAATTAATAGCGTATATTCTCTCTCTCTTTCTCACTCACTATCTGTCTGTCTATCTTTCTTTCTATCAAATTAATTATAGGTTATAGGTAGCTACTCAGTAATGCAGTGCAGGAGACCATTAAGGAATCTAGCTCAGATTTCCAGTTTACTGAAAGCAAAGGCTGATTAAGAGACCTGCTCAAGGTCACAAATAAAGTAAATGAAGGTGGAAAGATTTAAATCCTGTACCCTCAGCACAAGAAATAGCCCAATAACAAGCCAGAACTTTAGTTCTCTGTTGTAACTGCCAGACTAAAGAGCTGGAGTCACCTATCCCCCTAGAAATCTGTATGGACAACTAAATAATTTCTTACAGTCTTACTTTTGGTCCTGTGACACTGAGTGTGCAGACCAAGACCATTCGTTCTACTTCTCCCTCCTCCGTGCCTGGCTACTCCAAAGTCAGGTCTACTAAACTAATCAAATTAGGGCTCCATCCCCTGCTCTACAGAACACCCAAATACATTATATGTCTCTAGCAACTTCTTATTAAACCCATGCATCTTCATAAAAAATAATTCAATTTGGTCAACAGCTATATTTCAAATATTAAGCAACCCTTTTAGTAAATATATATATATATATATATATATATATATATATATATATATATATGTTTAGAAAAAATAAGAAATTAACTGAATGACTGAATGAATGAATAAATAAATATTAACATAACATTTATAAATAAAAAACAAACTACAATAAAAACCCAGCCAAGCTAGAGTTTTCATTGCGTGATAGCTTAAAACCTCTTGTAAAAGAGAATGATGGGATATACGCAAATGACTCCTTAGGGACATCATGTGTTTCAGCTATATGGCAGTTCTTAGTATGCATGACTTTTTTTATTTTTAAGTTTGTTAATTGACAAATTCAGGCCAATAAAGCCAAACCCCACTAGCTGTAGACATGCATGTTTCAATCTTCTTATGACCTCATCAGGGCAACATAAGTAGACTGTTTGGCTAATCATTAGAAACACAGGGTTGTTGTATCCACCTGATGCCCATAACCATTAAGGTGTCTGCAAAATATCTCATCTAACAAAAAATCCAATTAGTAAAAAAGTACACTAGCGTTTTCACTGTGTGATTCTTTAAAACCTATTGTAAAAGAGGATAATGAGATATATGCAAATGTTTGCATATGCTGTGCTGACAAGGTCATAAGAAGACCGAAACATGCATGTTCACAGCTTGTGGGATTTGGCTTTATTGACCTAGATTTGTCCATTAACAGACTCAAAAAGAAAAAAGTCATGGGCATTCAGAACTGCCATATAGCTGAAACACCTGATGTCCTTAAGGGGTCATTTGTATATATCCCATTATTGTCTTTTACAAGCGGTTTTAAGGAAACACACAGTGAAATTTCTAGCTTGCCTAGGTATTTCTTGTAGTTTGTTATGAATTAGATTGGCTTGTGTCCTGTTTACTCTTTTATTTAATGTTTATAAATAATACATTTCTGTTCTACTTCTATATTTAAATCTACTAGCCAAACTCTGTGTCATTTTTGCAATAAAATATTACAAACTTCAAGATTACCTCCTCTGACTACTTTAGGTGTAGCAAGTACATAAAATTACAAAACATCCTTATTTCTGCCATGTACCCTAATGACATGCATAGCTACTTTATACATTCTTTTGTTAGACTAAGACGGCCTGGTGCTCCATTCTTCTTTTCCTAGAAATGTCTATTGGTTTGCCCTATATATCTTTTCCAGTGCACATTGCAGTATGTGCATGTGTGGAGTGCATGGCATGCTGCACTCCACTAGAGGACAGCACAGTTCTGGCATGTCTCACTTCAAGTGGGGGGTGGTGGTGTTGGTGGTAGAGAACAAGCAAAATGTTTTACGTTTTCTCTTCTTGAGAAAGTTTGACGTTTGAAAATGAATTATTAAGCAACTATAGTATACAGTGTGTGTGTGTGTGTGTGTGTGTGTGTGTGTGTGTGTGTGTGTGTGTGTGTGTGTGTGTGTGTGTGTGTGTGTATAAGATGGGAGTACTAATGGGGGCGTTGCCCAGGGCATCACATTCTCTTACTACAGCTCTGTCCAGGAACTTAAAAACTAGAACATGCTATACAGCATCTGGTTGTTTAATTCTGGAGTGTTGCAGAAATGCTCCTTCCTATATGAGGATGCAGTGCTTTTACCTGTCTGCTGTTCAAGACTTCTACTGACTGCTTCATATAATTCTGCTTTAAATGAGTCTAAACGTATTGATGGGAATGTGCATATTGTTTTGGAAATGTTTGCACCATAGCAGTATACAGAGTGATATTGTAGTGTGTGGAGTTTGGTAATTATCCTGTGATATTCTGTAAAAGGCAAATCAGTTAAGTGCTAATGTAGCATGAGACCGAATCTTAGGAAATGTTAGGCACCCCTTGCTTAACTTGTTAATGTCAGTTCTCACACTAGGCAAACAAATCTGTTTGTACTGACAAGCAAAAGACGGTGGCAAAAATAAAACAAAAACAGATTTGTTTCCACCTGCTGTCCTTATTGATAAGGTGTCCTTTCTTCTTATCGGTGTAAAAGTAGGTGCATTTTCTGAAGGATACAAATTATGAAACTCAAAGGTATGTCATTATTTAATGACTTCAATCCTCAGTGATGCATGTGAAAACCAAAACTTTTATGATGAATAGACCAAACATATAAGGCAAAAGTCTAGACATTTGAGAGGCATGGCAAAGTGAGTGTAAACATAAAGGGACTGTTACACTGTCTTTTTTACACCTCTCTCTAAGTGCTTTATGGCTTTGAAAGCCGGCAAAACACTTACCGTTTTTTTTTTCCTGTAACTAGTAGTATGTGGAGCAGATAAAGCTCCAAGCACTACAAAGAATTATGAACAGGTCACAGATCCTAACCTTGAATTATGTGTTCTTGGCATGGATGCTATGATTCACCTCTCAAGCTTCACTCTTGAGGTGAATTTCTTGGAATCCATATCATGAACTCATAATAAAAAGGTTATGATAGGCAACCGAATTATAATCTTCTGTGTTACCAACAGTGCAGGGTTTGGACAATACCGTTAAAACAGTAAAACTTGTTTTAAGGCAGTGGCAGTCAAATTTGGTCACAGTTCATTTCATCGTGTTCTGTATTATACTATGATTCAAATATCTGACCACAGGAGCCAAAGGATATTTTTAAATCTACTCTAGTATCTGGTTTGTAAGGCTTTTTATTAGTCTAAAAATCTGGTTAGACTGGGGAATTGTCTAGTGTGGCAGCTCAAAACCCTTTTTAAAATAACCTTAATAAAATATCTGAATATATAATAGTGAACATTTCATTTTATGAGTACGTAAGTAATCGGATTTCTCAG
This sequence comes from Protopterus annectens, assembly GCF_019279795.1. Classification (NCBI taxonomy): domain Eukaryota; kingdom Metazoa; phylum Chordata; order Ceratodontiformes; family Protopteridae; genus Protopterus; species Protopterus annectens. Next base: position 460,082,545 of record NC_056735.1, read on the forward strand.
GATTTTCAGAGCTGGAGTGCAAATGATATTTTTCTTTTACTGGAGCAGAACAAGGAGCTGTCACCACTTATAGCCGTCTGTCATCTGAGGAAATTGTTTCTGTATGTATGCTTAGTTTGAAATACAAGTAATTAAGTTTCACCACATGTAACTTTACAGTCATTCTGAAGGAAATGCATTTCTGAATTTCAAGTCCTGTACATATGGCCCTACTCTCCAATAACCGCAAGCAATCTGTCAACCAGTCTCTGCATTAATTAAAGCGCCCAGTGCTTTTACCTGGAGAGTCAAGGACACTAGAATGAATCATGAGAGAGGCATCTTTACAAGCTCTGTCTGACCATTCTCTATTTTCCATTATTTGTACAGCAGTTTTGTTTTCCTTGGCAGTTTCTCTTCCTTTCAATTTTATAACTGTATCTAATAACTCTGCCCTGTTGTCTATTCTTCCCTATTGAATGACATGCACTTACTCTGAACACATTGCTTGCACTGCTGAGTCCCTTGTCAGCGTAGCGTTTCTTCGCTCTTTGACCTGTGTTCACATGTTCACAACTGGAAACAACTGAATCTTACCATTCTGCATTTGCTCTGAATGGCTGAGCACTCTTGCAGTTTTGGAGTTTGCATTTTCCTTTCTGATCTGTGCTGACACTGTTTCAGTTATCTTCTTTTGCGTTTACTGTATCTTTCGTTCTTGGCTGTGTTAATATGTATAGTTGTGATTGTATGAATGTTAACAGTTCTCCGAAATTTGTAGTCTTTGTTATGTGCCAGTTTTGCATACCAATGAAATAAAGACAGAATGGATAAATTAGTAGCTGATGATGTATTTCCTGGTAAAACCTCATCGGCATTCCTCTTTAGTTGTGTACATATTTATTTCTTACATGTGAAAGACCCTGCTGCAACCATTGCCTTTCCCTTGTGAATACATTTTGTCTCTTTTCTCACCATAACTCAGGTTATTTCATTTGTTATCTCATAAAACAAAACGCTTCCAACAAAGGAAGAACATATTTATTTTCATTATTTTTATTCATTAATTGCAAAAAACTTTTCATTATCAACTAATGATGGACTATACTACAAACTGTAACTTATAGTTTATTTTTTGTAATGTGCTATTTGAAAGAAAAGATAACTGAATTACCTTGCTATTTATTGCCCCATCCGATGACTGGATTGTATTCTTTGAACTCTGTTTTTATTTTCTATCATCAGGATCTTATAAACCTTGTTCTTAAGAGGTTACTTGGCCACTTTAAAGAGGGGTAAGATATGCATATCCATAACTACTTAATGGGTCACATGGATTTTTCTGGCTCTTGAGTGGTTCCCAAACTTTTTTGATTCTTGGCTTCCTTGCTGAATCCAGGTTTTCCCAAGCCCCCCTCCGCAGTGCGCATAAAGTGCATATTTCAGGGGTTCCCAACGTGTGTGCTGTGGCACCCTGGACAGCCACGGCTTACTCACAGGGGCACTATGAACTAATAAGCCTAGCTGAAAAATAAACCATGAACAGTTCTCAGTTTATTTTGCAGTTAAGCTTATTAGTTCATGCAGGAGTGGCCTTAGGTCAACTGGTGCCCTAGGCAAAAGGGCTCCATGGTGCCCCCCACCACACCATCCAGTGCCCCCATCCTGGTCTACCTACATTAAATAAATACTGAAAAAGCAACCACCTAGTTGGCCTATGCCTATGGCCAGCTATGAGTTTGTGGTGAGTGTGTGTGAATGCAGGAATGAATGAAGAAGTGGCTGTGTGTGTGTATGTGTGAGAATGGGAGAGTGAGAGCGATGTGTGAGTGAATGCAAGAATGAATGAAGAAGTGGCTGAGTGTGTGTGTGAGATCGGGAGAGTGAGAGGGATGTGTGAGTGAATGCAGGTATGAATGAGGAAGTGGCTGTGTGTGTGAATGTGTGAGATCAGAAGAGTGAGAGGGATGTGTATGTGAATGCAGGTATGAATGAGGAAGTGGCTGTGTGTGTGTGTGTGTGTGTGTGTGTGTGTGTGTGTGTGTGTGTGTATGTGTGTGTGTGTGTGTGTGTGTGTGTGTGTGTGTGTGTGTGTGTGTGTGTGTGTGTGTGTGTGTGTGTGTGTGTGTGTGTGTGTGTGTGTGTGTGTGTGTGTGTGTGTGTGTGTGTGTGTGAATGAATGCAGGTATGAATGAGGAAGTGGCTGTATGTGTGTGAATGAATGCAGGTATGGATGACGAAGTGACTGTGTGTGTGTATGTGATTCACACCTCTCCACTGTACAGATTTTCGCAGAATGTCCAGATTTTTGCCTCATATTTTTGGTGCATTCCTCCTATAATTTGTACTTTTCTGGTAAATAGTTGAGGATTGAAGTCATTAAATAATGACAAACATTTGAGTTTAATACTCCATATCCTTCAGAGAATTCATGCTAATGCAAAACCTATTATTCTATCACCTTTCTAAGTTTGTAAGAGCAATATTTAAAATCTGTCCCTTTTTGTCCCCCCCCCATCATTTTAGGCTTTGTCAAAAATCTGGACGTCTGGTCTGAAGAAGTACAGGCACTGACCTGTACCAAAGCGCTAACCTTACTTCATTAAACTACTGCATTATTGAATTGGATTTTCTGTCAGAGTGTCCTTTGTCCATTGCCTTTGAGTTTCTTCCTTCACCAGGTTATGCACCTAGTTCACTTAACAAAAATTAAACTGTAAAATATGTGCTAGAAAATAATCAAACAAAAAACAGTATGGAATTCACAGTTAAGTTAAAAATGGAATATCCTTTATTGAAACATACAAACAAGCTATCCTAGTTTAGTATAATGAAAAGCATCAAAAACATTCCTTATTTATATATAATCCGGTTGTTTGGAGAAAAGGAGTGGTTACAGAGAATAAGAGCAATAATAGCATTAAAATCCTTCCTTTAGCCAAGTCCCCCTTACCACCATAGCATAAACTGAGACTGTGCTACCTAAAAACTGAAACTTAAAAAGATTAAAATATAAGACCAGCTTATTTACACTTTATATAGACTAACCAACTAATCCAAAACTTTATTAAGAAACTAACAAGATGACTAACAAAAAGATTTACCACTAGACATATACCAGAATAAATATTAATAAACATAAACTAAACCACTTTTAACAAAGATTGCTTTCGTAGCAAATAAATACATTATTTAATTATTTATTTATTTACATTTGTTGACCAGGAGTGTCCGACTGGATGTAGGTCCACTTTCAGCAGAGGCCTGGGGAGAAAAGCTCCACAGTTAAAATATACAGACAGCAGTTACATTGGATTTACATAGCAATTAACAATTTGATCAACATAGCACCATGATCTGAGACCAAGGAACCAAGGAAAATCCACAAGCTATATTAGCGTACAATCCTTTATTCACCACTTTCGTCAAAACTTCATCAGAAATAAAAAACACTAAAACCCATCCCACTTATATACAAAACTAATTAACAACTCATCTAATTAAACAATTGTTTCATTAAAACCATTTAGTAAATATGCAACTGTGCAAATAAGCAATTGAAGTAATATTTAAAATATATTTTTGTTACACAAAACACATAAATATAATGTTGCTTACTGACATAAATTTTACAATCTTTAAAAGTATTTAATATTAATAAACTGTGGATGAACTATATTACTTTCTAACATAAATTCTACGATTTTTTTAAAAAACTTTTTATATTTGTGGCATCATTTAACCCTGTTTTTTTTGTCTGCCCGTAGATGGATTTGCCATATGGTCTCCCTTTGCTCTAGATAATTCTTGAAATCTCCCCGCCCCCTCAGAACAACTCTACCTTTTCCCAATACTGTGAACAGAAATTTTTGAAACCATGACACTCTTGACTATGCTTGAATAAAGCATTAGTCTTGTCTTCTTTTTTTATACTATATATATGTTCCCTGATTCTGATGTTTAAATGTCTGGTGGTCATGCTAACATAATAATTTTGGCATTTACTGCACACAGCTACATATACTACATCTTGGGTCTTACAATTAAATATCCCTGGTACCCCAATGGTCTGTGCCCAATGTGGAAGCTCTACATAACGTCATTCTAGTATATATCTACACATATTACGATCTAGACATTTGTACATGCCATTAGATCTATTACTGGAAAGACCATCCTTAGATCTAGTATCTCTACCTCTTTCTAAGCGTGTTTTTAAATTACAGTCCTTTTTATATACAAATCTAGGTCTGTCACCAACCACCTTAAACAATTACTGATTTCCTTCAATAATCTTCCAGTTTTTTTTATGAATTTTATTATTATCTACTCTCATTTGCATATCATAACTTAGATATACTAGTGCGTGATAATCTTTATTAGTGTTCTTATATATGGAATCCCCTACAGGGCCTAAAATAGAAGAATAGGAACTGGTCCTCTTCTCCCAGATTTTTTTGGCTTCCATCTTCAGAAAACTTTCGCCATAACCCCTACACATAAACAAATTTATGATGAATTCGAACTCACCCTTCAACACATCATTCTCATTGGTCATCCTACTAGCTCTAATGAACTGACCTTTTGGAATGTTGTGTTTCATATATGTAGGATGTTGGCTAGAGTAATGTAAATAGTTGTTTTTAAATGTACCTTTCCTAAATATTCTGCTGGTAAATTTGTTGCTACAACCGCTCCATTCCAATCTTACATCCAAATAATTCACACAATATCCTGTGTCTCCCTTAACAAACTTTAAAAAGTCAGATTTTTCATTTAATTCATGAACAAAAGATTTAGTTGTTGTCACGTTACCTTCAATGATAAAAATTAAATCATCTATAAATCTTTTGTAATATAGAATGTTATATTTCTAGTTGAACAATTGTAGCACTTCATATTCCCACCATCCCATTACAATATTTGCAAAGGACGGAGCCACGGGAGTACCCATCGCCACCCCCCTTACTTGCTTGTAGTATTGTTGATTAAACAAAAAATAATGATTGTCCAATAATATGTCTAATAATAGACAATAAAAATTAATTTCAGTGTTGGACATAGATGTACATTTGTTTAAAAATGATCTTTTGATATGTGGGATGGTGGTATATAAGGAAACTACATCTAAAGTAAAAATAATGTGTAAATTTGGATCAAAACATCTATTTTTCACAAAAGATTTTTAAACAATGTAAAAAATCCCAGGAATCCTTTAAATATGAATCCATTTGTTTCACTAAGGGATTTAACAAAGCATCTACCATCAAAGATATACCTTCGGTAACATAATTTGGTGCTGAGATGATGGGCCTGAAAGGGGGGTCAGTTAAATCTTTATGGATTTTGGCTATGCCAAACATGACACCAATTCTTTGATTTTCAATGTTACAAAAATCATACATGCTGGAATCCAAGTCCCCATTCATCAAACTCTCATACAAAAAAAGGAGACATTTTTATACCATTTGCAGATGTCATTCACTTGTACTTTCTTATACTCATTAACATTATTTAACATATTTTCCATTTTGGTGATGTAAGCACTTTGGTCCATGACCCCTATCAATAATCTTCCAGTTGTTTTCTATGGTGTTACAAATCTTATTATTATCTACTGTCATTTGCATATCATAACTTAGATATGCTTGTTTGTGATTATCTTTATTAGTGTTCTTATATATGGAATTCCCTACAGGGCCTAAAATCCATCTAAGGGCGGACAAAAAAACAGGGTTAAATGATGCCACAAATATAAAATGTTTTTTAAAAATTCGTAGAATTTATGTTAGAAAGTAATATAGATAATAATAGTAATAGTATATATATATATATATATATATATATATATATATGTAACATATATAAGTGGGATGGGTTTTGGGCGGCCACGGTGCTGCAGTGGTTAGCATTGTCACCTCACAGCAAGAGGTTCTCTGGTTCGATCCTCGGCTGGGGTGCCTTCTGTGCAGAGTCTGCATGTCCTCCCTGTGGTCGTATGGGTTTCCTCCGGTGCTCTGGTTTCCTCCCACATCCCAAAGACATGCTGCAGGTGGATTGGACACTCTAAATTGGCCCTAGGTGTGAGTGCGCGTGTGTGTGTGCACCGGGCTGACAACTCGACACTGTAAAACTCCACTGCCAATCATGAGCAGACAGGTGATCTGCTGTGGCGACCCCTAACCGGGAAAAGCTGAAAGAAGAAGAAGAAGAAGATAAGTGGGATGGGTTTTAGTGTTTTTATTTCTGATGAAGTTTTGACGAAAGCGGTGAATAAAGGATGGTACGCTAATATAGCTTGTGGATTTTCCTTGGTTCCTTGGTCTCAGATCGTGGTGTTGGTTATTCGTTGTTGGTTTTGCAGCTTTCTGAGGATTTTGATCAACATAGCAATTAACAATTACAAACATAGTTACAGATGAAGAACATAGTACATCAGTAGACAACTAGAATCTTTATCATCTGTGAAGTACATAACAGACATTAACAATTGTTACAATAAGAAGTTCCATCTGTATAATAAGTAGTTAGCCTTATGAGCATCTGAGCTTGCTATAATCATGGTAGTTAGTGGGGTGGAAAGAAAGTTAGTGGGTGGATGGGGTGGTTGATATTAGAGGGGGGAGTTGCAAAGGCATAGCCAGCATGTTTTTAGGTGCGCTTTTAGTAAAGTTTTGAAGTGGGTGCATGATGGTATGGAGGTAATTGTGGGTGGGAGGGAGTTCCATAATTTGGCTATGGCACAAGAGAATAGTGCTTCTCCAGCAGAGTTATTGGCTTTGGTGACCTGTAAGTGACTTTTGTTGCTGGATCTTAGTGGTCTGGTGGTGCAATAGGGTTGAAGTAGATTCTGGAGGGATAGGACTTTTAGTGGATGGTTTACTAGTTTGTGGGCAAGTGTAGGTTGATACCACTGAAGGAGGTAAGGGAGTTCAAGCCAGCCCAGTTCAGCAATTGAGAGACAGTGGTGACTATGGTAGGATGCCCCTGTGGCAAATTTGGAGATTTTGTTGTAGCAGGTCTCTAGCTTGTTTAGATCGCATTGCCTTAGGTTAGCATATATTGGAGAGGCATAAAGTAGGGTGGAGATATGGTGGGAATTTGCTACTGAAATCTTTGCTGCTTTGGTGAGAAGTTGCTTATTTCTGCATGGCGCTCCTAGTATTTTGTGGACTTTTTTTATGGTCATAGATATGTGAATGTCAAATTTTAGTTCATTGTCTATTTCCACTCCTAGCAATTTGGTGTGTTCTGTTGGGTGTATAGTGGTGTTGTCTTTTGCTGTGATGTTAAAATGAGAGTTGTTTTGAGTATGTTTGGTGGGTTGGAAGACGAGTAGTTTAGTTTTGTTTGGGTTGAGTATTAATTGGGCATCGGATAACCAAATTTCAACAGAGGAAAAGGCTTCCTGTGTGACTTTTTGCAGTTTGGGTAGGGACTGGACTGAGAAGATGATGGTTGAGCCTTCTGCGTATTGTATGAGTGTGCCATGTTTGGTGGCAGTGGCTAGATTACTGGTGAAAATAGATAAGAGTAGGGGTCCAAGGATGGATCCTTGGGGAACCCCTATAGAGACAGGTAGTTGGGGAGATATGTCATTCTGCCATACATCAGATTGTTGGTGGTCAGACAGGTAACTCTGAAACCAGTTGGTGACCGATTGAGAGAAGGATAGGTTATTGAGGACAGAGAGCTGTTTGTGTGGGACCATGTCGAATGCTTTAGATAGGTCTAGGAAGGTAGCAGAGGAGAGATAGCCATTGTTTTTATGCTGAAGGATAAGTGTTAGTAAAGGAGAGTAAGGCAGTGGTGGTGGTATGGTTTGGTCAGAAACCATGATGAGTATTGGAAAGAAGGTTGTTAGTAAGGAGGTAGTCTGAGACCTGAGATTGAATGCATCTCTCTAGTATTTTGGAAAGTGGAGGGAGAATAGCTATGGGGTGGTAATTGGTTAGTTCTGTGGAGGGGCCACCTTTGTGAAGGGAATTATATTTGATACTTTTCATAGTGTGGGAATGTATCTTTCTGACAGAGCTCGGTTAATCAAGATGGATACTGGGTAGGCTAGAGCACCAGCTGTGATTTGTAGGTATTCATTTGGGAGGATGTCTGCTGCTAATTTGCTGGGTTTAAGTTTAGTTAAGAGTTTTTTTATGTTGGAGGTAGGAACAGGAGAAAAAGAGAAGACAGTGGGGAGATTACTAGTTGAAGGTGTGGGTTGGAAGGGAGGGGGGTTGTGTTGTCTAGATAGTGATAGTATGGTTTGTGTGAAGTGTGTGTTGAACGAGGTAGCAATATTTTCTGAGGAGTGAGGGATGTTAGGAGGAGGGGTACTGACTTTGCCTGGGTGGAGGATGGAGTTTATGGAGGACCAGAATTGTCTGGGGTTGTGTTGGGAGGAGTCTAGGGCAGACTGGTAGTATTGGAATTTGGCCTGTTTTATTAGCTTTTTGACTGTATTGCATAGTTCTAGGAATTTGTCTAGTTGAGGGGGTTTTAGTTTTGTGCTAGTGCTCCCAGGTTTTATCTCAGTTTTTCATTTCTGACTTAGTGGTTTTCTGTAGCCATGGAGAGGGTTGTTCTTTGCTTCTGGAAAGTCTTATGGGGGCGTGGTAATTAAGGATGCTCAAGAAGGTAGTTTTAAAAAATTCAACTGTGTCATCAAGACTGGGGTACTTTAGAGGATGCCAGTTACATTCTTTGAGGGATGAGATGAATGTGAGTGGGTTAAAGTTTATTTTTTACGTATTTGATGGTAGATGACAGGTTTAACTTGGTATAGGTGTTTTTGAGTAGGAATGTTGGGGATTGATCACTCTCCGATAAGAAGCCTGCTATATATGACTGGGGGCTCTTACTGACTAGTATCCAATCCAGGGTAGTGTGCTTGTTGGAGTTTTTATTTATCATGGTTGGTGACTGGACTAGTTGGGTGAAGTCATGAAGGTTTAGATGATAGGTTGGATGGTTGCCAGAACAGGATTGCCAGTCAATATTGAATCACCTAAATTATAGTTTCTTCGGGGAGATGGTGGATAGTCCAGCTGAGGAGGTTTTCTAGTGGAGGGATGATTTGGCCAGGTGGGAAGTAGCATCCAATTATATTGATGGTTTTATTTTGGTATATTTTGAGGTTGGTATATATTATTTCTTCATTGCCTATTTGTGGAGATGATGATTTTACGATCTGGATGTTTAGATGCAGTTTAAATATTATAGCTATACTGCTTCCTTTCTTGTTTAGCCAGTCTACTCTTAGTATGCCGTAACCGGTAGGGAGGATTTGCTCACTGGTAATGTGAGGTTTTAGCCAGGTTTCCGTCAGGTTGACTATATCTGGGGAGTACAAGTCTATGGTGGCATGGAATTCATGGACCTTGTTGGATATTCTTCTAATATTTAGGCTTAGTAGAAGGAGGTCACTTGGCTTTCTATTGGCTGTGATTTGGGAGAAGTTGTGGTTTCTAGTCTGATTATGAGGAGTAGGGTTGGAGATGGCGGGGCCAAGGTTGGGGTGGGTGTCTCCACTTAGAGATAGTTTTGATATGCATGAGGTTATTCGTTTTCTCAGTTTGTCAATGTGTTTGTTTATTAGGGAAACTTTATGATTGTGCTCTGTGGGTAATAGGTATGGTGGGACGGTTACTATGTTAAGTTGTAGGGATGCTTTTTGTTTGAGTAATATAGTTGATAGAATATGTGGGGGGTACATAGGGATGGTTCTTGAGTTGGTGGGAGGGGAGCTGAGTGAGGGTGAGATATGCGTGGTGGTCTGAGTAGTAGTACAGTGGTAGTGGTTGAGTGGGGGAATGATGGAGTTTTGGTAGGATGTAAGATATGCAAGGAGAGTGCATGCAATGAGCATAGGTATGGTATGCTTATACATGTTAGCTGAGGAGGCATGATAGTGGTGGGAAGATGGAGGAAGTAGTGTTGGGTTTAGTGCTGTGGTTGGCTGTTGGAAAGATGGGAGGGGTTTGCGTGTGTAATAAAGGTAGGACCGCTGGGGGCAGGAGGGAATTGTGGCAGGGTGGGGAGCGAAGTTGGCAGAGACCCTGTTAGTTGCTCATATGTGGGGGCCAGAAACAATCAGGTAACATAGTAAACTGATATAAAAATATATGATAGTGAATGTGGAGACTCAGGTAGGTACCCTGTATTTCCATGAACTATCAGTTAGCTGTGTCCCAGTTCAAGCAGTTTTAGTAAGTTTTATGACAGGGCTAAGCATAAAGGGCTCAAAGGGTGGTTGTAGTTTTAAAAATGGTGCCTGCCACAGGTAATATTTATTAACTTTGGGTTTGGCTTAAGGTAATAAACAGGGGACGGGGAGAACAAGGGTGTGAACAGGCAGTTCTTTTGTACTGCTGCTAACAAGCAAAGACAAGTTTGTGTTTAAGAAACAATCAGAATTGACCAAGGACTGCTCTGAAGCTGTAAGTCATTTCTTAACCATTTCTCTGGTGGAAAAACAGGATAACCTTATATCAGTAGGTTACTGTGGTTTCAATTTAAATTAACAAACACATGGTATTTAATCAATTATGGATACTATTTGCTAACAGAAGGGAATAAAAGAGAAAATGGAAGATGAGTGTGTGTGTGTGTGTGTGTGGGGGGGGGGGGGGCTGCTTACAAGTGAAAGCAGAGTGCTCTCCAGGGGTAATGAATATTAGCTCAAACAGGGAGACACATACTCAAAGTTAACTTTAACTTTTTGTGTTTGCAGACAGTTCAGACCCGAACTGCGCTTTTCTTATAACAATGTATCCACTGGTTGGGTAAAAGATAAAGGTAGTACCGCAGTTGAATACTTAAGAGTGGTGTTAGGTCTAGAAAAGGAGAGTACAGAGAGGAGTAGGCACTTTTGAGATGGTAAAGATATATTATAAAGATTACAAAAACAAACTGAGCAAATAGCTACTGCATACAGGAAAATATGTCTTGAATCAACTACTAGTATATGCAGATACTGAGCCAATTGGAAAAACACATCAGTGAGAAGGGACCTCAGCTGACAGGTATGCAGTCACAGATAAAATATAGCACTCTGTCCTTGGTCTCTAATGTGATTCTATCCACATCATGTTTGTGTGTCAAAAACAAATCATAATATGAATGAACACAATTGTACAATTGAAAACCTAGATAGGATGAAAACCATAAAAATAATTGCTAAGGTGGAAATACAGTGATAAATGTTAAAAATAAAGCACTAAGGTGATGGGGATCTATTAAAGTGTTGCAGCTAACTAAGAAACAGTTTGAATGCATAAGAGTGCACTCAGGAGTAATTGCAATCTTTAAAAAAGAAAAAGAGTAAGACTAGGCCCATGCACATTGTGTGCACTATCAGACTAGGCCCATGCACATTGTGTGCACTATCAGACTAGGCCCATGCACACTGTGTGCACTATCAGACTAGGCCCATGCACACTGTGTGCACTATCAGACTAGGCCCATGCACACTGTGTGCACTATCAGACTAGGCCCATGCACATTGTGTGCACTATCAGACTAGGCCCATGCACATTGTGTGCACTATCAGACTAGGCCCATGCACATTGTGTGCACTATCAAACTAGGCCCATGCACATTGTGTGCACTATCAGACTAGGCCCATGCACACTGTGTGCACTATCAGACTAGGCCCATGCACATTGTGTGCACTATCAGACTAGGCTCATGCACATTGTGTGCACTATCAGACTAGGCCCATGCACACTGTGTGCACTATCAGACTAGGCCCATGCACATTGTGTGCACTATCAGACTTTCACTGCCTAAAAGAAAAAGTGCAACAAAAGTGCTCAGTTTAAAATCTAAAGTAGCATTTAATGTGGAGCCATCAAAATGATTAATGTATAAGTGAGCCACCTAAAGTATATCCTTTATAACATTGTACATTAGTGCTAAAAGCAGTAAACAGTGTTTGGTATTTGTTTTTAAAAACAATGTTAGCAAGTAATGTCAGCATTAATCAGTCCCATATCAGTCTTTTAAACAGTGGGTCAGTTTTCTGAGATCTAGTATGTTTTCTTATAGAGCAATAATAATTAAGCCCTGGTTTTCTAAAAGAGTTCAGTTTCAGCTGCCACAGTAATTGACTTTTTTTCTATAAGATTAGGGATGTCTCCTTCCAGTTCCAAAAGGTCCACATGGTCAATAATGTGAAATTTAAAGCCAGCGTGTATTTATTCACTATGAAAGTGATCTCTGTTGAACTTGGTTTAGTTTATATTTAGTAATATTTGTTATGGTAGATGCCTAGTGGTAGATCTTTTGATTAGTTAGTCATTTTGTTAGTTAGTTCGTTTCTTAATTAATAAAGTTTTAGATTATATGACAAGCCTATATAAAGTGTTAACAGCTAGTCTTATAATTGTCTCTAGCTTTTTAGTTTCAGTTTTTAGTTAGCACAGTCTCAGATTACACCATGGTGGTAAGGGGGAGGGGGACTTGGCTAAAGGAATGATTTTAATATTTAAATTGCTCTTAACAGAACCATTTTCTGTAACCACACCCTTGCTTCAAACAACCTGATTATATATAAATAAGGAATGATTTTGATGCTTTTCATTATACTAAACTAGGATAGCTTCTTTGTATGTTTCAGTAAAGGATATTCAATTTTTAACTCAACTGTGGACTACCTACTATTTTCTATTTGATTATTTTGCAGCACGTATTTTACATTTTTATTTTTATTATGTGCACTAGGTGCATAACATAATTTAGGAAGTGAACGTCACATTCTCCACACTGCAAAGTTTCTTTTTGACCCAGTATAGATTACATACTTTTCTGAGATTTTGAAAGATACCATGGATTTTTCTTTTTGTAACTAACTAACTAACTAACTAACTAACTAACTAACTAACTAACTAACTAACTAATATATATCTACACAGTGTTTCTTCCAGCTCCATTTGACAAAATTAGCTACTCACCAGCCCCTCACTTAAAGCACTCATTCTACAAAGCTGTCCAGCACCCATATCTGATTGCCTTCCTTCCTTAGAGGAACAAACCCATGTGATCTGGCTGGGAATGGTTGGACTGAGCAGCTGAAGGCAAGCTATCCTGCCTTATTATGAAAGAATGGACATTTTTTGCTGGAGACGAGGAGGTTATCCTGACTGCAGATGTGTTCATCTGGTTTGGACTGAAGACAGCATACTATATGTTGGTTCTAAAATTGTGAAAGTCTCAGTGTGACTGGTATTTAGATGTACTGCATATTTAACATGAAAGAGCAGCATAGAAATTAAAAGGAGGTTTCTACTACTGTAACATTCCTGGGTGATAAAAAATTATGGTGAAAAATGTGTTCCAGCTACTTATGATGGGTAGATAGAAAAGTTGGTGACAACAAAAAAACTTTATGACTCCCTGCAGTATACATAACATATCAACTCTTCATAGACACTTCACATCCTTACTTGTGCGGTAACCCTAAACCTGCTGCTGATATTTATCCCTCCCCTTTACACTACATTACCAAAAAATCCTTTTCCTAAGAGTATGACTATTCAGACAAATGATGTCTCAAGGTTTTGTTATTTTTATTTATTTATTTTGGGCAATCATGAAAACAGAATGTTCTCTTTTTTTGCAATTTTGCTACACTTAAAGAAATCCCAATCCCTCAAACACACATGCTCCAGGGATCTAAACCTTGTCAACACAATGAACAAAACATGCTGGAGGGATAGGTTACAGACCCAGAGACTCCCCAGACTCTGGAAGAGACTGCCCATGCATGTCAAGCAGAATGCCTCTTTGGCCCTCTTCAAAAGGAACCTTGATGATTGGATGGGAGATAGGAAATTCACGTCAGTCGCCCTGCTAGACAGGGGTCCAGGGAATGAAATACTGTGAGAAGACATAGCCAGGTAATTGTTATGGCTAGGCTTACATAGGCCCAAGGGCCGATAGCCTAGTAACAACCTGTGAACCTATGAACCTAATTCATTTAGTCTCAAAGTTTTTCATTACTAATGAGCTTCAATGTGCAGAAATATCCTCCTATCTATCTATCTATCTATCTATCTATCTATCTATCTATCTATCTATCTATCTATCTATCATGTATCTAGATTACAAACATATAAAACATTGGCAAGAAATGTAAAAGGATCTTACTAATTCATGAGTCCAAGGAAATGACATATTAAGGGGATTTAATACATCAAGCATCTGGATTAGATATTCCTAAAGATCCGGATTAGATGTTCCTAAAGATCAAATGTAATAACTATGAAATCATTCACTCTTAGTGTATTTATCCCAAAGTTTAATAACTAAATACTCCAATATAATTCTTGTGTTCTACATTTTTACCTTCTCATTTTTGTTAAAGTAGCGAGCCACAGGATTATTAACTTCTATTTCCAACTATCAGTAGTAAAAATAGGATTATTTTAAACCATATATTAATATATATGTATATTTAATTTAAGTGCCTGTTAAGTGAATAGGACCTTATATCCTTTTGGCCATAATCCTGTCCATACGGTAGCTAAGACTATTTTATAATATATGGATATATTAGTATAACCAATCATTCAGCATTTTGTGGGGGGATGAGAAACAACAATACACAACAAAAACCCAAACAGGCATGACAAGATCACACAATATTCAATTTTAACCTTCAGTTAGGATTGAAAATTGTACCCTTAAGGTACAGGGTAGAGATATTATCTCTGATTCACTGTGATGTTCCTATCAGGTATGTTGATTATATCACAGCCACTGACTACAATTCCTAACTTTCTGTCTACTACACTTTTCATATAGCTTTATCTAGTGCTAAAGCTAGAAAAATAAATCAAATGACAGTGGTATAACAATGCCTGAGATACTCCATTATTCAGTAAACCATGACTAAAATAATGCACCCGTTCTGCCTTCTTCTTTACGACATATATAGATAATATATTTTGAGAAATAATTCATGAATAAAACATTAGTACAATAACTACACATGGAGAAGCTCAATGATTGATAGTAGCAAACACTTGTTACCAATCTATGAAAATGATTATTGCAAATGATTCAAAAATGCACACAACCATGACATTTCGATATTCCTTTACCACGGGATCATGAATGACAATGTTATTCAACGAATGCATTTCATTGACTTGTACTTGCCATACTTTATTCAATACTTGGATACAATAATATTAAGTAAGTGGTGTTGTTGTGAGCTTCAGCCTCGTATACATCCCTTTATTATAGCTGCTACTACCAACTATTGCATGAAGAGTGCTTATTGTAAGTTGATGGAGCATATTAGCTGAATTGCATGGCCACTCGTTCTTTTGTTGAAATGTGTTTTGCTGAATTGCAGGTGGACAAAAATTGGTTAATAAACAAAATGACTCACAAAGAAAGCACATTAAGTAGTAATCTCTCATTTAATGCCTCACTCAATTGCTCAAACAAGACATCCATTTTGCAAACTAACTTATCTAAGCAAAATCACATTCTAAGTTACCAGCACAAGTCTATGAATTTAGTTTGAATTTTTTGAAACAAACCGTCTTCATATTTTAATTGTCCATAAAATATTTGCCTATCCAGTCTACAGTTTTTTTATTAATTTATTAAAATGGATTTAAAAACTAGTCAGTATCAAGTAACATTAAGTTATTGCGTATTAACTTTCATTTAAAAGCCAATTAACATACTTAAGGCAATGATTTTAACAGCTAGATTAACTCTTAGTTATAAAAATTGAAAAAGGCAGGTATTACAAATTTGGAACAGAGTATTATTCTGTTTTAGTGCTAAATTCAGCAATGCCTCCATTGGAATCCTTTTATACCACTACTGATATGTTCTGTTTTTAGATGAAGTGACAACTAATAACTGCTGTTCTCTCTGATGACACACATGATTAGTTTTTGTAAATATATAACTTTGGAGTAGGATACTTAACAATAATGAATTGGATGTTTTAACTTAATTCATCATTTATCTTAAAGCTTACTTAGAAAGTATTATTTGTATTCATCCTTGCATAAAGTAGTGTGCAGAAAGCATTGAAATATTTTGGATTTCTCTATTCACTGAATGCATGTATCCATAGTGTTATCAAATTTTGTTGAACATTCACTCAGATCCTAAAACTCTTAATTTGTGTCTTAGTAATATTATATCATTAGAATTTACTCTAGAAAAATCTGTTATCGTATTGGCAGTACAATGACTGTTATTTTGAGATTTCAAATACTAGTTATAGTCCCTTGCCAATAATGGTTTAGTCACTTTAATGTTGAAGGAAGAATTATACAGATTTTTAATTTCAAAATAAGTGAGTTATTTTCTCAGGTGGTCACATTTCCTTACTACCAAGATAAACAGTTATGGGAATATTTTTATTAAACACTTTATCATACCAGTCATAGCAGTTTAGTGTTATATTTCTTCATTATAATGATATGCAAATGGTGCATGGGTGTAATTATAAAGAAACTAGCATCTGCTTATATTTGTAAAATGTAAGCCATGAGAGACATTGAAACATGGCTGCATGGAAATTTGTTACAAACATCTAGTATACATCCTCCTGAACATTTGTCTCCAATTCTTGTATATGAATTATACCAGATATTGTATGCACCCTATTTGCTATCTTGCTTCCAAATCTCAGTCATGGTGCCATTAGAGACTCACTAAGATAATAGGGTATGCTGCAGTCATCATTCCTGCAATTTAAGCTACTTGCATTAACCAAAAGGCCAATGATTAAAATTGTTCTTGATGTAATTTGGTGGGAGGATGACATAATGGTTAGGGTGTTTACCTTTAAGACACAAGGTGCAGGGTTTGATTCTCACATGGGGTAACTGGCTAGGCTTCAAATGGCCCAAAAGGACAGTTAGCCTAGTACTAACCTATGAACCTATATTTTATTTTGGAAATGATAATCTTTATCTACTAAACATTTCATAAGTTTAATTTTCCTGCTATAAATTCATAACCAAAGGGTAAAATGGTCCTACATTGAATGCTTACAGCAAGCCCATCCAGACCAGCTCAACCATCTCCTTTTACTTTTACATGTTAAATTTGTTTTACTACTCCCAACTTTTTACATAACAAGCAATCCAAAATATTAGAATTAGCTTTATTACTTTTTACACACACATGTATATGTATATGGAGTGGATCTTTAACTGCTGTATCTCTCGCTTGCACATATTGATATATATATATATATATATATATATATATATATATATATATATGTGTGTGTGTGTGTTTGTGTGTGTGTGTGTGTGTGTGTGTGTGTGTGTATGTGTGTTTCTGTGTGTGTGTGTGTGTGTGTGTGTGTGTGTGTGTGTGTGTGTGTGTGTGTGTGTCTAAAATATTTGTCACAGTGTTCTAGTGGTTAGCATATTTCAACCGCACAACACTTGGTTCTCCAGTTTGATTCTTAGCCTGCATAGCATACCTTGAGTGCTGAGTCTACACCCCATGCTGTGTGGGTTTCTGCAGGGTGCTTCAGTTTTTTCTGCATCCCACAAATGCACTTTATGAAACTGCCCATAGGTCTCTGTGTTGTTTGAGAGTGAGTACGTCTGAGCCCTATGATAGGTTGACACCCCTTTTATGTAATTAAGCGTCCCACTAAATGCCAGGATGGGCTCTGGCTTCCCACTCAATCTGCATCATTATAAAGTGGTTTGCATACTGTATTTGTATATGTATGAGTTCATGAACAACTAAATACAAGAACTTTATCACAAGCCAATTTGCTTCAAAATGAAAGCAACAGCACACAAATATGCCTTTCCTTCATTGCACAAAAAGGAATTTACGAAGAAGCTGGAATTAAACACCTTAAGACATCTGTAAATCATATTCAAGACCAAAAATGAAAAGGAACAATAAATAAATGTAACATTTAAATATAAATTAATTGTCAAACGCATCAGTCAGTTGAGTACATTAATTAAAATGAATATGAATGGCCAGTCAAACTGGCATAAAACTATGACAATACAAGTGACAGATTCAGTTGTGGCTACGTGGTTATGTGGGTATTGATAGATGGAGAGAAAGTGGAATTACATTAATGCAATCCTTATCTTTAGTAAGGCAGCCACTTTATGGGGGTAGAGGTAATAATGTTCTCATGGATGGCCAAGATATTCTACACCATCACTGCATGACAGCGTAGAAATAGGTAATGTCAGTCAGAAACTTCAGTTGTTTAAGACGGTACGTAGCAGTATAAATTACGTGTGAAACTTAACAAGCTTCTCCTGGGTTTTGTTTTTCTTAAACTTGCATACTTGAATTCCACTAAAAGCTAAGTTAAAGAAAATATGATTTCTACAGATGTACAGGATACTAGGCAAGTTGTCCATTGATGTAACCAGAATTTCTGTACTTCGTTCTGGTAAGACATGCATATTTTCTGGGTCACATATTCTGGCATAAAGGAATTATACTTCTGTAGGCAGTAGGTAGAGAATGATACTCCAAGTGCTTTCAACTGCAGGTTAAATAAAGAACACTCAATGCCACCAATTATCAATGAGGGTGAGGAAATAATAAAGTAGTTGGAAGTCTCTTGATCGGCAATAAATTACAGATCCACTGAGGCATGCTTGTACATGCCCACTTTCATTAACTGGCATGCATTTCAGTATGTCTTCACTGGATCTGCGAGTTACTTGTACAGAGGAAGGGAGACTGTACTCAATCTCACAGACAGGCCATGCCATCAGCAGACTGAGTTCTGCATCTCAGAACAAGGCCTCTTCAGTTTACTGAACAATGACTGCTTAGGCAAGCAGGTTCACAGATATAAAGCTGACATCCATAAAAAAGTGATAAAATGAATGCCCTTGAATCAGAGTGGTTGCAGTAAAATAAGTAAGTTATAAATGCTAGGATGACTTCTACATTTGGCTTAGAGTAAGGCAGGTATAGCTAGAAGTGGAGAAAAGTCAACATTCAAAGAACTCATTAAGCAGAAAAATAAATGAACACAGCTGTTATTAAACCATTTGTGAAACGTGTATTCTGCAGTAGTGTAAAATGTGGCAACTTACTATTTCATGAATATTTATCAGAAACAAACTTCTAACTGTATTATACTGCTAGTCTCCTAAAAGTGTATGGTTCTTATTTGACTGAGCAGTACATTTATGGATGACTGGCATATGAAAGGCAACAAATATGGAGCAATATACAGATAGACAAACAGATACATACTTATTTTATTTAACATTTGTTAACCAGTAAGTGAGCTGGTTCAATCAAAATCTGGGCTACAGAGGCTAAGCAATACACCTAAATGTACAACTAAACAAGAAATATTTACTTATGAATTTATGGCAGTTAACTTAGGTGTAGATATAAAACAGTACTGAGTTTTCATTTAGGCACAGATCATTTTAAATTTTTAGGTAGGTGCAATTTATTACTGTCAGAGCAAATTAGCTCACAGTCCAATTGCAAAGAAGCATTTTAATGGCTATGATAAAAAAATGAACAAGCACATTAGGAGTAAGCCAGCAGATTGGAAAACGTAATTGTTCCTTGCCTTACAGATGCCTTCTAGCCCACTTCTCTGAAGTACTTAAAGCCATGCTGTTTTATCAGATATTTTTTCTAGGTGTAGTTTGAAACTAGCAAATTTGTTAACTTGTCTTATTTTTTTTCTGGGAGTTTGTTTCAACCAAAATGTGCAAGTTTAGAGAAGGCTTTTTTACTTGTGGGTTATTTGTAAGGGTTCTGGCTAACTGAGTGCTGTCTGTACTTCTAACAGTATAAACAAAAAAAAAAAAATAAATAAAAGCTGATCTGTTTAACATTGTTAACATATTTCTGATTATTTGTTACTGAGGATCACTTGTCTGTGACAAATAAAGACTTGTTGCTTTGGAACAATACTTAGCTTTCATGATTTTTGGAAATTATCGTGCCTGAGCTCATCAACAAAGTTTTAAGACCACTAGTTTCCCTGTTTTTTTATTTCTTCTTTAACACTCGTGGTGGTGAGGTTGGAACTACACAGATTCCTGTGCTTGTTCATTTTTTTGTATTTCTATAATTACAATGCCTGTTAAGCAGTCTAGTCTTTAAAGGTGGACAGTATCCAGTATCAAGGATGATAAAAGTAACAGTATTAAGCAGTAAATCATAGTAGAAATATGCAAATCAAAAGACATGCTATCTGTCTGTCTATATGTCTGTATGCTTGTCTATCTATATATCTCTCAAATATCTTTGTATGTGTGAATCTATCTCCTAACCTCTGACATACTTATTATGGTGTGATAGAAACAGATATTTGGTCTACAGGGGCAAATATATTTTTTCTACAAACTGTTGCCTTTTCCATGTGTAACAACTATCAGGCCACTCCCCTGCATACCCTTTCATTCTTCTTTTCTGGCTAAATGTATGGTTATGGCATGGCTGTAATCTCAGCAGACAGCTTACTACCATTCTCTGTAGTAGTTCAACACTCCTCAAAGTGTGGGTGTTCACTCAAGCAATGCAAGGACTTTGCTATCTGCTTTTTCAAGTGACATTACTGTCAAGGCCTACACCCACTTGTAGGCAGATACTATCATCCCATTTCCTGTCTCCACTGGAAATTATAGACAAAGTATGTGTCCCAGGACACCTGTCCACAGCACCTGTTCCCAGAAAAGGTAAGCAGGCTCCACCTCGTCAGACCTCATCCTCCTTCCAGTTGATTCTTTCTTTGCCCAGGACACCTGTGTGATACTTTTGGCTTCTTGCCTCTGTGCCATGCAGCTGACAGAGTAATACATATTCTTCTTCATCAGCACTTTACTCACTTTATCAAACATTTATCATTATTTTAACTCTGCCATCACTGGTAAGACCTGCTTCAAAATAACCACAAAGGTGCCTCAATTCCATGCCTAATAGTAACAAGTGGTACACTTTAAAGTAAAATACTTTCCTGTCTCTGAAGTCTGAAGCACAGCAAAAACAATCAAAATAAACACTATAAGCACAGATACAATTAATAATAATAATGACTTTATATTTAAAACTGCTGAATCTACATTCCTTTAATCACTCCCCATGGAAAACCAAACTCTATACAACAAAATATATCACCTATTCTAAAATTAGCGCAAACAGAACAACATTTAAAATATTGAAATAATAGTACATATGAAAATAATGAATGTCCACAGATACTCACACAAAGTGGTGCTCAACATTTCTCAAGCCACAGAATGGCAGTAATGCTCCCAAATTAAAAGTTGTGGAAATACAGGAAAGAAATGAACATCAGAAGTTTGAAAAAGCCAAACCTCATAATGAAAGAACTGCCCACCAAAACTAGAAAATGAATTAGGAAATGTAAAACAAAAAAATTAATAATAAATAAATCAAACAAAGCAATGGCTTCCAATTAAACAATCTTGCCCATCTTATTTGCCAGTCAAAACTTCCAATGCTAGAATTATAGGCACCACCTTATAACAATAAAGCAAAATATTAAAATGCCCCTAAATTAAATATCATACTGTCTTCACCCAGCCAGAATCCATCTTGTAATAGTACCCAACAGAATGACTCAGAGGCCATCTTGCTGA